>NC_133212.1:14350599-14468099 GCF_958299795.1 Porites lutea
ATGCTTTCAAGATGGCCAAATAATCCTTTTGGGATTGTCCTAAGAGCCCCGACAACAATAGGCACAACTCTCGTTTTCACAGTTTTCTCAATTCTATTGCTTGGTCTTGATATTTGTCAATTTTCTCTTTCTACTTCAGTATGGCCCTAGCATCCCCTGGATCATCTACATACTATTATTGTTATTATTATTATTATTATTATTATTATTATTATTATTATTATTATTATTATTATTATTTGATGTGTTTCCTTATCTTTTCCGATTTTTCCTTTTGCAAGCATCATCATCATCATCATCATCATTATTATTAGTAGTAGTAGTAGTAGTAGTAGTAGTAGTAGTAGTAGTAGTAGTAGTAGTAGTAGTAGTAGTAGTAGTAGTAGTAGTAGTAGTAGTAGTAGTAGTAGTAGTAGTAGTAGTAGTAGTAGTAGTAGTAGTAGTAGTAGTAGTAGTAGTAGTAGTAGTAGTATCATTATTATTCAGTCTCTTTTACTTAGCATGTTGCTATATTAAAGTTGTGTTAGTGACGGTGGAATAAATTAGACAGTGGGGGAAAAGTATTTAAATATTCGTAGGTAGCTCGAAATAGTCGTCAACAGTGAAATGAAATGAAGTGAAAAACCACAAGTCGGAAGGTTCTCAGTTTAGTCTCTTTTATCGTCAGTGCAGGAGCTTTGACGGGAAGAAGTTTCAAAACAACTACAAATACTATTCTTACTTGGGCCTTTTGATCTTCAGCTTCACATAATTTCTTGTTATCTTGATTTGTGCTACAAAGCAAAAATAATACTGCATTAGTCGCGCTTGCGAATTTTCAAATTTTTCTAGTTTCTAACTTTGCAGTTTAAGGCCTTTTCTTGTTTCTTTTTATTTCATGTTTGTTTGTATTTTTGTCGCTGCCATTTTCTCTTGCAAACGATATGTTATTTGAACTCGTTTTTTTAGCCGAGTGGCGTGGCAAAAGAAGCACGCCATTCACCACGCCAGTAAGTGAGGCAGAGGTTTAAAAAATTTGGTTTTGTAGCATTCTTGTTTGTATATTTGTTGCATTGGTGCCTACCTCTCACACTCTTTATATCCCAAAATATTTCTTACAGCGTTTTGCATGGCTATAAAAGCTAACCAAAAGCTCGGTACACCCATTTATACCAATAGCTGAATCTCAACTAACAAATTACGTCACAAACGCTACTCTTGAAGTATTCTAATTCCGCGCGCGCTAGCTGAACGCGAGATTAATGCAAACCTAATTTGGAGATACAGCATTGCAACTGTCCTAATTACCCTGTAATCAGATAGGCCAATTCAAACAGTAAAGAAAGACATTTAAAAATTGGAGTATAAAGTGAAAGTGACCGCTGAATGCAGGGACGGTAAATGACGTGCTTTTTCACCGCAGGTTAATCGATATAATTTATCTAACATGGTTCTTAACCTTGAACTCTATATTAGTTCTGCCATTAAAGTGGTTTCTGCAAAGAGAGGACCGTACAACAACCATTTAAAATGACCCATCTAAAATGAACACGTTACATAAGGAACAGTAACGCTCGGCATTTTTCCTTGGCGGTAGTACGCCTACGTTCCTGTGATTTCTTTCATACTTTATTCTTCCTTAGATATTGTTGAGGTATCCAACATGCCTAATTAGCAAAATTAATAGGATTTTGGACCCAATTAGAAAGAAGGACTGAGCAAGAAACGGCCATTCTCCTTCACTTATCGTTAATGGTATCTTGTACCTTACTGGTCCACCTCACCTTACAACAGGCAGCCCTCTCACAGGTATTACTGAGTAGCTGACACATAAGAAGTTTGTGTTAGTTTTGAAACAGTTGCTATTTCTTGAGGTAAGAAAATGTCCTCGTGGCTTGTACTCGTTTTGGCCTTAACTGCATGTGGTCTACAGCGCACCGCTCAGTATCCTCATGTCTCAGCGCCATCAAAATGTCAGTTTTGCAAGGGCGATTAAGTTGAATGGTTATGTGATAAAAGAAATAGATGTGGCCACAGACACTGCTTGTGGCTTTGCTTGCAACAATGAAGTGAACTGCCTTTCTTTCAACTCTGAAATCGCACCTGACCAAACAGGCAGATTCAGGTGCTAATTGAGTGATTCCGATAGTTTTGCTGGTTTTGATAACTTTACAGCAGATATCGATTTCAAGTACACAGGAATACAGGTAACTAATATCGCGCTACTGAACCTGAGATCAGGCCCAATTTTAGTAGTTCTCAACAAGAGCGATAATAGCTCTTGTTCTCATACATTCTTCTCTCTTTGGTCGTGGTCGCGTTAAAATTGGGCCTGATCCAAAGTCTGTCACGCTTGGGCTTGCTGCGGCCAGATTTGACCGCAGCGCTGATTGGCTGTTAGGACAATGTCACAGGATCAGATTGGCTGTTGGAGTCACCGGAAGTTTAAAGCTCTTATTCCTTGCCTGGCTGAATTGCGCGGCTGTAGAACTCAAAAATCTTTCGCGAATGATACGCCGTAAGAAAATAAACAAACCAGAAAAACTGTTGTCCTCGCTCGTTGCCTGTTTGCTGTTTGTTAATTTCGCTTATTATATAAACTGCAGTGTTTTACAAGGATTTCTACCACCGAGAAATGTGGTATCTGAACACACGTAAAAATACGATATTTTTACATGTGAAGATATCGATAATTTCACTGACATCAGGTTTGTCTCTTAAATTGTACTTAAATTCGTTGGTGTATCATAGAAACATCTTCGGGACTTCCTCGAAAGTGCTCGGCAATCTTCGGCAATCTTCGGACATCTTCGGAAATTTTCGGAAATTCTCGGAAAATGTTCGGCAACGTTCGTCTGGTCTTCGGGACAATTTGAAAAATCTTCGGAAATCTTCGGAAGGTGGCCGGAAATCTTCGGAAAATCATCAAAAACGCCGTCATCAGTATGTTTATATAATAAACAGAATAATACATGGACGCTTGGAGATATGGAATTTATCTTCTCGTGTTCACATTCGATATCTCACTCGTTCGCTGCGCTCACTCGTTCGATATCGATGTGAACACTCGAAGATAAATTCCATATCTCCGCGCGACCATGTATTATTCTCTATTTATTAAATTTAGCGAGTTTTTCAGACCTGCAATAAAACAACAACACACCAGAACTACTAAGTGTGTTTTGTAATATTATTTTACATTTTGTTTAATTTATTGGTCACTTGAACATGCAGTTTAAGTATTGTCGTTTCGTTTACCCAATATTTTATATTTCCCTGGATTTATTTTTAAAAATGTATTTTCTTAGACGATTTTTTATAGTAAATTCCAAATAGTGTTCTTACGGGACTAAATATTAAATGCACTTGACTAGTGAAGCTGAAGGAAGAACTGAAGATGTGCCTGGAGCAATTTTAACTCGAGAAAAAACAGAAGAATGGACCGTGAAACAGCTTCAGAGATGGCTTCTTTGCCGTGGGGCCAAAACAACCGCAAAGAAAACGCAGCTCGTACAAAGGCAATTACGCACGGACCGGGAGGTTTCTGACTGAGTTATTTGTGTACAAAAAACACAACTAGTTAGATGTAAATAAAAATAATAATAATAATAATAATAATAATAATAATAATAATAATAATAATAATAATAATAATAATAATAATAATAATAATAATAATAATAATAATGGCAAGTTTCGTATTCCCCGACGGCCCTGGGATGAGCGCGATTGCACAGGTTGCCCAAGCGTAATATGAGAGAGTTTGTATGGGAAAAATAGAGTTTGAAACTTAGATGAAATAAATGAAGTAAAGCGATAAAAGTTCTCAATAAAGTGTAAATATTGTTACCTGGAGTCGTTGTCTTTGCTTTTACGAAGTTTCAGCGCGATTTGAGTACTTTTACATCATCTGACCTGGCAGTGTAATAATAAGAGACAAGGTAGGACAGAATCGCTCGATCGATCTTCAAAGCTGCTCAGAATCAGCTCCAAATTTCACGCGAAAAAACAAACACACTTACATTTTACGCCGCCGAATCCACAAAGTGGTACGGTAAGATCACCTTCCTGCAATCCGTTCCGGTAAACCTTGCGTTTGGATCGCATAACTCGATCGAAAAGATCAACTACAGTTCAAAAATCGGCGCCATTTATCCGTGGCTAGTAAAAGTGTAACATTTCAACCGTTTTGTCGCTCGGCGGAGACTGGGCGCTAACGTCAAATAATAACTCACCGGGAGAGGGTGGCATTACTTCGTTAAGACAAATCTCTACGCACCCACCTCCGAGCCAACCTCCCAGTAAGGTTGGCTTCTCTGTTTTGTTTTGTTGCTTCGTTCATTGGCCGAGTAAAAACAAAGAAGCCGACCTTGCTCGGAAGTGGGTGCGTAGAGATTTGTCTTAACGAAGTAATGTCACCCTCTCCCGGGGAGTTATTATTTGACGTTAGCGCCCAGTCACCGCCGAGCGACAGAACGGTTGAAATGTTACACTTTTACTAGTCACGGATAAATGGCGCCGATTTTTGAACTGTAGTTGATCTTTTCGATCGAGTTATGCGATCCAAACGCAAGGTTTACCGGAACGGATTGCAGGAAGGTGATCTTACCGTACCACTTTGTGGATTCGGCGGTGTAAAATGTAAGTGTGTTTGTTTTTTCGCGTGAAATTTGGAGCTGATTCTGAGCAGCTTTGAAGATCGATCGAGCGATTCTGTCCTACCTTGTCTCTTATTATTACACCGTCAGGTCAGATGATGTAAAAGTACTCAAATCGCGCTGAAACTTCGTAAAAGCAAAGACAACGACTCCAGGTAACAATATTTACACTTTATTGAGAACTTTTATCGCTTTTACTTCATTTATTTCATCTAAGTTTCAAACTCTATTTTTCCCATACAAACTCTGTCATATTACGCTTGGGCCACCTGTGCGATTGCGAGGTTAGTGTTGGTCAACTTCTTTGCAAAAACAAAAATAAACATTGATAATTTGCCGCATGAGTCGCTGGAAAACGATAGAAATCTCAAAAATAGTAAGATTTCAAAACTTAAACCAGTTTACCAGTAAGCCAATGGGATATCTGTTGCAAACAACAAAGTTGTGGGAAAAGCTGATCGTACTTAACAGATGAAAGGAAAAAAGCGACGAAGCTTAAAGAAGAAGTAAACTTTTTAAGCTTGAGAAGGGCAAAGTTTGTTAAAATGACAATATTTTATTCCCTGTAATTATCCTTTTTCTTAGTTTTCTATTTTGCTCTTGTGTTTAGTGTAAAATGGAGTTTAAACTGCTCAGTATATCGTCTGTATAAAATTCTGTGTTCGATCTAAGTTTGTTCTTGAGGAGTGAAACGTGCGTGCTGAATATTTTGATAAATAATGTGGAAGCTTATGTATAAATAAACTTATTGTATTTTAGTCATCTTCGTTTCAACCGATTTAACGTCTTACAGCGCAAGGAATTTATGCAGGGGGTCTGTTTTCAAATACACAAGATTTTGCATTCACTCCGTTACAAAACATGTCAACTAAAAAGAAGGTTTCATTTTAACTTGTAGGCTTTCGACAAGTACGTACACTCCAGTGGTAGGTATGGCTTAAAGAAGTCTTAACCAACACTGAAATAGCATTAAAATGGCTTTAGGGTATTACCTTGTTAAAGACCTTTGAAACCATCTTCTCATTTTCATTGAACTCACTCCGGCACTGACCACTATTTGGTCAATCTCTGGTTAAGCTCGTTGTTTTTCTTAGTGACGACGTGCTGATTTTCCTTTTGCTGTTTGAAACAATGATTTCCCAGGCCTGTAAGTAAGTTTTGAGGCGTCAAAAACCTCTCAACGTATCAAATTTTCCTTTTTTCCTGCAACTCAGCCGCAGTTTTCTCATGTTTGATTGTCTTCTTGGTAAGAAGTGAACGCATTAGCCTTGCTTTCGCGCAAATGAGTTTGCGCTTAGTTTGGGTCCCAGGCTATCACTCTTTTCCGGCACATGTCAATCAATCAAAAAAGTGGGCGGCAGACGTTTCGTAGAAGGTTTGTATCAGGCTCGGTATCAGGCTCTCTTTTCGTTTCGCCTTGCCCTTCGGCATGTTATTTAAAGATCGAAACGAAAATAGAGCCTTATCTCAAGTCACTATCGCTCAAAAATGTATTATTTACCCAGGAGCCTATGGACTCCTGATTTACCCTATTTTGAGTATTTCTCATCAGCAGCTTTTCCCATTGCTGTTGTATATGAGACTCTTTACAGCTCCAGTGGGGAAAAAATACTTACTATTGCTCTTTTTCGGAGCCAGTTCTGGAACTGGTAAAACAGATATCCACTTTACAACTTGCTATTTTGCAACTTAATGAAAAAAAAAGGTGTTTTAATGAGAGAAGTTAATATAATCCGGGCTTGAGGGGAATTCAGTCCCTATTTTAAATAAAAATTTAACCCTATTGCTCTGACCTGAATCTTGACGAGGGTCTTTGCATATTTACCTCCTTTCACTTAGCCTGCGTAGCAAGCGTTTCCAATCGAGTTATTATTGCGCGAAAGTTATTTCCCAACTTTCTCGACGAACTCGCAAGGAAACGCTTGCATGCAGGCTACCTTTCACTTAACAGATTCTGGACTTTCCCTATTGAACTGTTTTGATTTTTATTTTGATCTATTTTGAATCGCGTGACACTGAAAACCAGCACAGTTTTAAACAACTTTTTAGCTTGGTAAAACTGTACAACAGGCTCAGACCTGTATAAAGCGGCCAACGCTTCACACAAGCCAGGTTCGACTATACTTTTTTTTTTTCTTGTTACAGGAGAATCAGCAATTAAGAAGATATAAAAGCCTCAAAAAGAGGAAAGACGTTTTCCAAGTAATTAAAAAATCATCGGCTTCAGTTTAAATTTTTTAAAGTTTTTCTTATCCTAAGGTGTTTTCTCTGCGAGAAACGTTTGTGTTTCAAGCCGAAATATATGCATTTCGTATATTCATGCGTAGTTTATGCTTGTTGCTTTTCCTTCTCGTCTTCGTCACGAGGATCAGTTTGTTTTTTTTTTCCCTTTATTTTTCTCACCAACAGGAGCATGAGGACATGCCGTTGTCATGGTAAATGATCCTTTTTCGGATCCTCCGTTTTTTGTTGATGAAGAATCCATACGAGATGACAAATCCGTTTTTGGAGTTCTCCCGAAAAAACGCACCCCTAGAAAATCTTACCATTTGTAGATGTGCAGTGTTCGTACAGATTTTGGGATCCAATATTCAAGACTTTTTCCAGGACTTTTTACCAAAACAATACTGTACTTCCTTTTCCCAGACTCAAGGTTATCAACTAAGTGATCAATAGAGACCATAGCTTTGAAAAAAAGAAATTCAAGACATTTTACCATTTTTCCAGACATTTTCCAGGTCTGGAAATTTGCTGGGCAAATTTCAAGATTTTTTCTAGAATTCAAGACTCTGTACGAACCCTAGATGTCACAACAAAGGTAGCACATTCTCCTTAGTTATAAGACCCTGAGTGTTGGTCCGGTCGGGATTTGAACCCGTGACCTCCTGCACGGTAGACAGGCACTTATCTAATTGAGCTAACCGGGCGGCGGTCACGATCTAGTGAAAACCAGATTGCCGGGGTCGGAAGCAAAAGGGAAGGATAAACCAATCACAATGCACATTCCCACGCTTTGTGATTGGTTTAGTTATTCCGCTTCTACTTGCGACTTCGACAATCTAGTCTTCACTAGATCGTAAACGACTGAGTCATAAGCGGAATCAGAACGCTGTTTTCACTAAATCGTTAAGTCCTGAGCTTCTTATAGTCTCTTTCCAATACGAAGTAGCAAACAGTTTGATTGTTATCACTTGGATTGGGAATGGGTTTCGTAGATATCATGCACGGCTATTCGTTTCCGGTCACGTGGACAAGGCGAATGTGTCCAAAGAAATGCTTTGACCAAGAAGGCCTGGGAAACCCGTGCGGAAAAAGAAGGGTTAATTTCTGTTGGCCAGAACCTCTTTAGAACCTCTAATTTGATAGGTTCTTGTCGTCCCGTTCAGAGTTGGGATTCATTGTTAGTTTTGTTTGGGTTTGGGCTATCTATTTTTTTCTAGACCAATCCTGTGAGCCGTTCTTAGAGCTTCCGGCCCACCCGTTAATTTAAGGAAGTTCGCGCCTATTGACACGCAATTTATCATTATCTCAAAATTGCGTTTAATGTTCGAGCGTGTGCGCTAAGAAAGAAATATACACATTCAAGTAATTGGCTGGTAGCCGTTTCGAAAAACTTTATTTCTCATCGTAAAGTATACTTAAAAATGACTTTTCAAGAAAATCACGTCTACGGCAAATGGCAATTTGTCAGCTGCACGTGAACAAGTTTTCTCTTTACTTGTCTTTTATTTTTCATACAGCTTTAAACAAAAATAATCAGTAGTCTGAAATATTAACCGTCGCTTTACTCAAGCCCACAACCAGCGTGCAAGAAAAGAGAGACGATGACATTTCAGACTAAATGACTAGTTCAATGAAGTTCCATGTTAGTTTCGCAAAAGATTCACTTGGGACTGCTTTGATCTCCGTTTTTTTCTAAATAAGCTCATTGCTTATTGCGGTAAACGTGATTATCTCGCCTTTATATCGCTGGTGTACATAGCAAAGCTATAAAGAGCCTACACCGCAGGCAAACACCAGCGGTAAATATGGCCGACCTTGGAATATAAGTAAATATTATTGTAAGAAGCTTTCCCTAGTGATTTAAATAACCCGATAAATCAACCCTTTTCATAAAAATTCAACTTTTCCTGTTTGAAAAACAAATTCCCTAAAGGAATAAAATAGTAAGTCTCCTACGAAGCAGCCACGCCCTTTGCTCGTTACAAAGCGCTCCACCCCGAAATAACATTGGCTGACACCCTAAATAACGTCTCCGTGGGAAACAAACTGTTTCTCTAACCTTGAGAAGCTTTTACAAGCATGATCTGGGGCAACCCTGTGCATGTATATTGCTAAATAATTATGAAGATAAAATTTCAAAAAAAATTTCTAAAAAGTGAAAAGTACATTGTAAATTGTGACATCAGCTAAATGGGACGGCCTTTTCAATCACCAAGGCTTGTGAGGGCATTTTGAACTTCTTCAAATACCTGATAAAATAAACAGAACCAGAAGATGAGTAGTTTGCCAGTAACTGACCACTACAGAAAATACCATAACATACCATAATGCTCTTTGTTGGTCACCACAAAATTTTGCATAAGCATTGTGTACAGTTTCTCTTGGGGCCATTTTAACTCCCAAGAGAAAATGAAGACAATGCTCATGCAAAATTTTGTAGTGGTCAATAATGACAAAAGGTGGTACACTACTGAACTCTTGGTTTCAGAGGAGATTCCACGGGGAAACTTCCCAAGTATGAAAAAAATGACATAGAATCCCTGTGGAACTCGAGGGTGGCAGGGGGTACTCACTATGGCATACTGGGATTTACTGCTGTACAGGGTATATAGTTTTGGACCTCTCTGCCTTAAACAGGGAAAAGGAATAGGAAGGGATTTCAATGAGATCAAGACAGTATAATATTCCGACGCACTGCATACCCATTGTCCCGACACTGGGAACTAAGTTACTGGAGGAAACCACCATATCAGAATAAGCACAATTCAGTCAAGGGTACCAGAGCAAAAAGCAAACAACTGTGTAACATTGATCTGAAAATATATCCATGAAAATCTTGTTCCACTACCCATCTATCTCTCCTTTCATCTAATCCTAAGATCCTAAAAGCTTTCCTAAAATTTTTTCTCACCAAAATGAAGCAAACTAAATACTCGGTAAAAGAAAAAAAAAATGAGGCAACAAAAGTGAAAAAAGAGGGGGAAGAAATTGTGCTTTCTGCCCATGCCCGAACTTCCCAAGCTAATATTTTGCACCTGGATCAGAAGGCCACGAATTGTATGACCTGTAAATGGCTTTATGGTAAAGTTCAGCTCTTTACAGCATGACAGTGACCAGAAAACTGCTTGACTAGCTTCAAAACGTGTTTTTCGGCAAAATTTCCAGGGGCGGATGGGTTAAAGGAATTCTTATTTCCCACGTCATGTGCCAATTGTGTATGCATTGAGAATAGTCTACCTTGCCGGTTTCAAATGTTTCTTGTCTGGCACATTGTGCCTAGGACGTGACAGTTACATATAAGTACATGAAACCACTGGCAACTGTTGTATGTCAGAGTCATTGATCATTTGAAACCAGCAAGGTTAACTGTCTTCAGTCTAATTTAAACTACTTTCAGATGACTCACAAAGTCTCTGGAATCACTTACAGTGTACAAACAAACAATGTACAAACTTTTTCCATGCCCCTTAATCCATAAAAAAGTTAAGAGAAACAACAGACCTTTTTACCGATATGGCAGCCATATTGAATTTATCAGATTTAAGGAGGGCACTTGCTCAGTATTTACACGAACTTTTCAGGCAAAAAGAGAACTTCAATAAATTATTATATATTTCTTGGCAAAAAGGCGATCATTATTACATCAAAACGTGGCACAACGATCTTTTTTCCCATTACAATCTTTTTCTAGGAAAACCTAAAGAAAAATTGGCCGTAAAAGCACGTGTAAATACTGATGCTATTATATCGGATCGTGCTTATGCTCCCTGGTCATCCCATAATACTCGTTAAATCCATTTACTTCAATTATATGGCTGCCATATCGGTAAAAAGGTCTATTTACAGTATAAATTCAAATGCACCATTAACCATACTTGCGAAGCTACAAGTGTAACACCTTACCTGTTCTGGCGATTTAATTGCCTGGATCTTTTTCACAAGTCCTAGTTTCTCATAATGTTGGATAATTGGCATAGTTTGTGTTTCATATGTGTGAAACCTATGAAAGAAGTGTATAATTGATCAGGCAGTTAAAATTAATATTGGGTAAAATCAACTTTTAGTTCTACGCAATAAGGAGAGGACAACTCTTGAAATATAAGTCCCCTGTGAAGTGGAAACAAATTGTTTTGCACCTATTGCAGCATTTAAGTCACCACCTGCCAAGTTAAATCCCCATGAAAAGTAATGCAATAAAATAAGGCACGCAGTCCAAATAAACAAACAACAAGATGGCTTAGTAATGGGGACACAGTCCTGTGGCAGGCAATTAGCAACTTTGGGTTACATGCACAAATACACACAGCCTCACTTATTGCCCCACTATCATGGGGTAGGACAATAGTGTTGGCAGATCAAGCCTTTCTTATCTCCCTGGCACTGCATGCGCTGGATCAGACAAGATGATGGCAAAGGAATAAGATAGCAAGGCACAAACTATGCCAACAGCTCAGGGGAAGCTGCAAAGCATGCCATAGAAGCATGAAATGCATTCCTCTAAGCAACACACAAAACCCAAAATAAAGTTCCCCCAACACACGAGCCATTTTTGGAACCAAAGAAAGCAAATTGCCTAAGGAATACTAATTGCCTTCTGACCGATAATAATTTGTTTTGATTTGATTTGTTCTGTTTTTTTTTTTTGGAAAGGCCTGTATTATGATAGTTTTGGTGGAGCATGAGTGTGCTGGAGACATCCAGCACCAACAGGAAAATGTTTGTATAAATGACTGAATAGGAAAATAATATTGTGTTTTATAGGCAACATAATGAATGTTCACAAACGGATTAATAAATCACCAAGAAAAAGAAAATTAAATACAACCCTTGTAGAACCAGACATATGCAAAACCTATGCTCATGCTATTTGTTTACTATGTTGGACTATGTTTCAGCTATGTTATGTTCACTACTGCCTATGTATCAACTATGTAGCATACCACACTACATAGTCCAAAGTATGCAAAATATATGTTGAAACTATGTTTAGGCTATTTGAAAAGTACATAGCTTTTTAATACCTATGCAAATACTATTCAAAATCTTTTCATAGTCTTTACATAGCTATGTATTTACTATGCAATAGAAAGTTCTGCTTTTCCTTCCGATTTGCATCCTATGGATTTACTATGCAACAAAGCAAAATAGCTTTTACATAGCATCTCGATCGTCAATTTTATTTCCAACAAGTTTCGTAGCTTTTACATAGTGCTATGCATATTCTATGCTAAGTGATCAAACATATTTGCAGCCTATGTTTTCACTATGTGACATTTTAATTTAGCTTTATCATGAGATAAAGGTTACATAGCTTTTACATAAACGTAATTTTTCTTATATTTTCACTCATATGAGGAATATGTAGTCTATGCGTTTCCTATGTGATATTTCAACATACCTTTTAAAATACTAGGCATGTTGATTGTACAGGTTAAATAGCGCTTACCAAAAGCATACTTCCAACGTAAAAAGCAGTGTTTAAAACTAAAAAACTTAAAAATCATTTACTACAATTTTTTTTGTGCTTGCAGATAGTTTCTTAGTGAGAAGATTTTTGTAAAGCATTGGATCGCTACATCCATCATTCCTGACTTAACTTTCCTTTCTAGCTTTTCCCTAGAGTTTCTTCACTTGAAATGATATCTCCATGCATCATTTTCTTCTTTTATATTAGTTTCGATCCTTCGTCTTGATTATGGACGACTCCTGAATAGAAATTCATGGTCAAAACTGCGAAACGCTAGCTGCAGTCCTCGGTGTTTGTCAGCCATTTTGTTTCCACTAGTTCCCAGGGAGGCCCGTGAGTTCAACACATGCGTATTTAGCGTTTTATCGTCACATGGGCCTTTTCAACCAATCAAAAGGTGTGAAAATTGGCTGATTCCACGCGAGCACTTTCAAGTCAAAGAAGACGAACTGTAAAGCGTGCGTTTTTACAAGAAGACGCTTCTTTTTACTTCAATTTAAAGTCGTTTTCCTGCCAGGTTCAACGAAAAGTATTCCTAACTTTGGTAAGTGATGTTTTCTCAGTTTGAGTTTCGATTTACCCGTGTTGTCTCCCCTTTTCGCGTACCTGAACAAGTTGGATCGGTCACCTTCGATCACGCTTCGATACTCGTTCGTTTCAATTCTAAAACGTCAGGTTGTTTTTGTGTTCATTTGCCTTAAAATCTCAACTTTTCTGTTTGCAGATACTTATTCGTTGCAGTCAAAAGAAAAGTGTATGGCACTGAAGAGCACGACATCAGCCAAAAGTCTACACGATAAGCAAATTAAGCAAACTTTAACTTGGGGTTTCGATTCTGAAACTGCTCCATGAAAATACTGCATTTGTGTTGTGTGTTCGTGGTATTATATTGCTATAGTTTTCAATTTTTCGTGTCAAAACCCATTTCTTACCAATGTAAAAGATATTCTAATTCATGTGTGTATACTATTTTTACTATTCTGGTGATTTTTACGAGGGTATTTTAAACACTCACTACTGACCTCTAGATCGTATTTTGGTAGTAAAAGGATCGTATTTTAAGTCGTATTGGGACCTTATTTGCGTCGTAAAGTGATCGTATTTACATCGTAAATTAACTTAAATTAATCGTATTCATGTCGTAAAGTAAGTTTTCAAAAAGTCGTATTGTGTCGCTTCTACGATAAAGGTACGGTACAACTACGGGCAGAAGAAGAGTGTTGAACTCGTATTTTTATCGTGAAATGTCGTTTTCACGATCACATTCAGAGATTTTTACCATAAAAAAATCGTAAAGAAATCGTGTTTTGTCATTTTACGACAAAGGCACGGTGCAACTACGGGCGGAAGAAGAGTTTTGAAGTCGTACTTTTATCGTCAAATGTCGTTTTTACGATCAAATTTAGAGATCTTTACCTTGCAAATAATCGTATTTTGTCGCTTTTACGATAAGGTCACGGTGCAACTACGAACAGAAGAAGAGATGGGAAGTGGTATTGATATCATCAAATGTAGTTTTTGCGACTTTTTGCCCGGATCCTGATCCGGGAATTTTTTGCATATGAAATCTAGGAAATCTTTGCTTCTGGAATCCGGAATCCTGGCTTTGGAATCTGGAATACAGCTCAAGAAATCCAGAATCACGGCGTGGATCCAGAATCCAAGACTTTGTTGGATCCACAATAACGATACAGCGAACTATCAAAAGAAGGGCGCCTTTTATCAGATGTGGAAATCTTCTTTATGTGGTCGATTCTACGATGCACACATTTTTTGACGTCCAGTCGACTGAAACAACGAAGCAGCCATTGTATCTTTACCCGGTGTTTTACCCAGATAATGTTTTCCTAGTCACCTTTGTAGCCGGCCGTTCTGGTCTTGTGACGTAGCGCTCCTCTCCAAGGGTAAAACGGCTACGCAGAAGACAAGTGTTTTGTTCTTTGGCTTTAGATTTAGAAATCCTTACCTTGTAACTTTTTCGATGGAGATACTATTGAATTACAATCTGAGAAGAAAGGCTTTTGCTGAGAAGGTTTAGATATCCTTGCGCCATTTGGTCGTTTTTACAGTGAACACACACTTTAGTTACAAATAGAAGAAGGCATTTTGAGTTCCTCCTTTGTACAATGACCACAGAACGGCCACTCAAAGAATGTGAATATTCTTATTTTTTATTCAGTTTACAAGACATATCTCTGACAGGACTATCAAAAACGTTCATATAAAATATCGTAATTATAATTACAATATACTAACTGCGATTAATATCGTTTACCTGTAATATTTAAAGTAGATATTGTGGTTCTCAAAATTAAAAATTTCGTCAAAATGAAGGATTATGCACAAGACGTTTACAAGGTAATGCTCAGATAAAAGTCGATCGCACACCCTTCAAATCGGAAAAACTTCGAAACTTCGGAATTCCCACCTTTTCAAGGTTATTACACCTTACATTAGCCTCGGGTGTTGTTTTTCGTCGCAGGCGGCAACGTCTGATTTTGAGTGTCATATAAATGCTCATCAAAACAACATTGGCAAAATGTGAATTGTAGATGCTACTGTAGCATGGCAATGTGGCCATTATTCTTTTAATCTTAGATTAGCAGTAGAGAAGAAACAGATCGTAGAATGTACGCGGACGCTTAGCTGGACTCCGGAGAAAGCGGACTACCCGAGAAGGGAACTGGAGGGAGACCATCTTCTCTTGAGGGTCTTGAGTGCCTTGTGCGCTCGTCCACGCTACAATCCTAAAGGACTACTACCATTCTGAAAAAAAAAACACATAATGAATGAATGAACGGTATAACTGTATGAAGCAAGGATCACTTATATAGAAGCCGGAAAGATGGAAATCATATTGTAATGAACTTCAATGCCAGGTAGTTGCGCAATTAAAAAGAACTTACAAAGGGGCAGAAAATATCAGACCAAGGAATCTTTAATTTTCACACCATTTAAATGAAATATAACTCTCAATTTACCGGTGATTCATCGTGGCTTCCCAGTACATGTGCGAGTGGAATGCACCTATCAAGGTAAACTTAGGTAAACGACACAGAGAGCCTATTCCTCTCCGGCCTAGCCTGCCTAGCAAGTGGGTGCGATCTTTTGTTCTCTTTTTCCAATTTTTTCGACAAACTCGCGCGGAAAAGCTTACTACCCAGGCTATCTCGGGACAGTCTGGTAAGTTTTCCAACAGACTGTGGGGGCATGATTGAAAATTTTGGAATACGTGGAGCTATAAGTTTGATTCCTTCAAAGGCATTATACCAAAGCCAGCACTACGTGATTCCAAGAATTTTTGGATTAAACGTTATACACATTTGTACAAATTCGTGGCCGATTTGCATGCCCGATTTCTTGTTTTTTTTTATTATTTGTAGATTGATATATCAGTTTGTAGGATTATCTTTATTGACTTTATTTGTAGGCCGTTTATGGTTTGCTCATAGGCTAACGTACTCCTACCTGATTCGCTCCTATGAGGATGTAAAGGGCTACTTTAGATGAAGATTAGCCACAGAGAATCAAGCACATGAATGAATTTGCACTGGACGACGGCAGAATCGGATCCTGGTGTCTTTTACTGTCATCATAGTCAACTGAAATTAAATAAATTGCATCACAAGGTTACTGTTTATAATATCACATAAGCTCTTTGAGATCTCTTTGCTTAGCTAGTCTACTTTGTATCGCAAAGTTGAAGCGTCTGTCTGAACCTAAAATGCAAATCAATACTAAACAATTTATCTTTTTCTACCTTGCGTACTCTCTAAGAGTGGATTTCCATTGTCTAGCCTGTGTACAGACCCCCCCTCCCCCTCCCGTCATGTTACATCGGAGAAGGGGCCCCTTCTCCGAATTTTGGGCTAGGGATTTTTAATACAGTGAACGATTCAGATCATGTTTGAGACTAAATGAGTCAAACATAAAATTTGTAATATCTGTAATCCAGACTGAATCGAGCGAAGCGAACTGCTCGAGCAGTTTCCGCGAATCTTCGCACCTCTCTTGTTTACAGTTACAGTGGCAACATCATACAATTTTTGCCCTTTTCGCCGTTAGTCGCCACAGGTGAAGTTTCCACACACTCGTTGACTTATTTAATAAAGCTTCAAGAGTATAGCATTGACTTCAATCAAACTAATTTAATTAGATCGTAGACTGTTAAATGTAACACGAATATTATGGGTTTTTAAACACTCACTCTGTAACCGACCGCTTTCATAGCTTTCATAGCTTTCATTTCATAGCTCTTCTTTGTTGATCACCCCGATGTAATGTGTTTCTAAAAGGGGTTTCTTGTTTGAACTAAAATTTTTTGTAGTAATGGTAGCTAGCTATTTAGCTGATTTACTGTAGGAACACGAGTAGCCATAGCGGTCTCGATCGCCCATCGGTATGGGGGCAAGGGACCTTAGCGGAACGGGGGTTGTAAAGATTTAATAAAATCCAGCCCTACTCACCAAAGATCACCTGATGATCCGCTCGGAACCTTTACTTAAGATTTTCGGGTACGTCGTTAACGGTCGTTACCACTCGAGTTGACCAGACGTTCACAATTGTGCCGAATAACTTGGCGGTTTTAATACTTTTCCAAACTCAGCAAATGAAATTTGTGCTTTCTGGTTCCGGTGTGCTGCTTTTACTTCGAAGGAACTACATTTTCCACTCACTTTCAACAGCATTGTATTATTAAAAATTATGAGCTTTTGAACAGTATTTAAGTTGAGATGTTCGGTGACGACGCTTTCCTTCATCGCATTGCGTGACACTTCGTAGTTGAACAGGTAAGAGCCCTCACTCTCGCAAATGTGTTGTGTTCGCAAACGTTGTGAAGCTTTACTTGCTGGGTTTATTCCTATAATTATTACATCTCTGTCAGAAATGCTACAGGTTTACAACAACACGTAGCTAGGACAATACACTTTTCGAGTCGTAAATAAGATGATAGTGCGATGTATTTACGTTATGGCAATCATCTTGGAATATCGTACTCATGTGTGTACGACAATATTACGATAATATCAATAATCGAATTTGACTCGTATATTGAACGAGGGAAAATTGCGATTTATTTACGGACCGACGTTGGCCGTAATCTGCCTTTTATTAGATCGCATTCTGTTTACGACGATAAAACGATAATATTAATTCTCGAATTTGACTCGTATATTAAACAAGAGCAAATACGATTCTTTTACGTTCGGACGCTGGTCGTAATTTGACGGCAATTTGATCGCATTTTGTTTACGACAGTATTACGATAATATTAATTCTCGAATTTAAATCGTAAATCAGACAAGGGCAAGTTACGATTCTTTTACGCAAGGACGTTCGTCGTAATTTGCCTGTAATTAGATGGTACTTCAAAATACGATTTTATTACGATTGTCTGCAAGTAAATTACGGTCAAAAAACGATGAAAACGCGATCTAGAGGTCAGTAGTGACTACATTTGCTTAAGCAGATCAAAACCTACCTACATAAAAGACTATGTCAATTCTATGTAATTTCTGTTTGAACTCTAATTAAAGGCTGTGTATGTGATATGTTTTACCTACTCAAATACTATTAAAATCCTATTTGAAACCTATGTAAAGACTATTTGTTCTGTGTTTTCCCTATTTTAATGCTATGCAAAGTATATGTCATCTTTAAAAAAGGCTATGTTTTCACTATTCCTAGGCTATCTGAATTCTAAGCAAACCCTATTCAAAAGCTATTTAATCAACTGTCCCCTGTTCCATTTTACTATGTAAACTCTATTTCAGTCCTATGTGAAGGCTATTTATTTCCTATGATTTTTCTATAAGGTTGACTATGAAGTCTAAAATCTCTTTCTGAAAGCTAAGTAAATTGTATGTATAGGCTATGTGGAAACTATGTCATTTCTGCCTTTATTCCTTCCTTTAAAAACTGCATAGCTTTTAAGCAGGTTCCGTTTGACTAGCGAAAACATAGCATTTTCGATACAAAAAACATAGTCCTGGCATAGAAACAACATAGGATCTGGTTAAAGCAATGTATGACTCATTAACATAGGTTTTACATAGCTTTGTGACATAGCATTTGCATAGATTCTACATAGTGTCTGATTCTACAAGGGAATTCACATGCAACACTTTATTAAAACCAAGTGAATAACAAGGGTAAATGCATTTAAAATTCTGTTGGATACATACCTCTTTTTAAGACTCTCAATGTTATCATCGGGCCTCCCACTTGACTCTCCTCTCAGCATTATTCTCTTAATACATTCCTGTTTTCAGGGAGATGTTTAATAATGCATTAACCTTCAAGATAAACATGACTATATTATACTTATCAATAATTTTACATTTCTGGTAACTAGGACACCCTGATGACAACAACAAACATTATTTTCATGTTTTTCATGGTTAATTGCCATGAAAAAAAAAAGGATTGGATTCAGTACAGTCTCAGAATTAATACAGTACAGGGCTCATACCGTTTCTTGAACAAAAAATTCAAGGACTAGTCAAGGACTTTCAAGGACACATTTTCCATTTTTTAGGACTCCATTCAGTGCAAAACAAGAACATTGAGTCTATGTCTTTTTCTGTTCTTCCACAATATGACCAATTTGATCCTGAAGGTCTTTCTGTGTTTGCTCCTTTTAGGTACTTTAAAATCAGGGTTGGATAAAGTTAGTATGTGTAATCAAATGGTGACGAGTGAAATTAGGAAATAATTTCACGTGCGTTTTGTCCAAATCCTTATAATTTCCCGAGCCTTTAGGCGAGGGAAATTATTAGGATTTGGACAAAACGCAAGTGAAATTATTCCCTAATTTCACGAGTATACCAGTTGATTACCTATTAATATGATGTGTGACGCAGGGGGGGGGGGGGGGGGGGGGGGCTGGCAGCGAGGTCTGGAACCGAGTTTACATGATCGCCCCAGTTAAGAAATTTGGCCGAGTGAGACTGAGTACCAATTTTCCTTCAAAACAAATATGGCGGAGAATGCGGACATGGAAAGATGATGAGTTTTTGCTCGGTTTTACGTTTTACGGCGTCCAAACATCAAGAAAAGGTTTTCATGAACTTTTTTCATGAGATTTTTGGACATCAGGAGGCGTGATGTATGAACAGTTCATGAGTGACTTCGCTCATCGTGATTCGGCACCTTGGCAAGTTCAGTTATTTATAAGCTTCGTGAATTTTCGAGCGACCAGCCTCAGGGCAGCCTGCTCCATCTCTTATATATTTTTTCACCTACGGTGGTATTAAGAACTCTCTGCCTTATCCTAAACATATGCTTCGAGCTCATTATAGTATGAGTCTTGCAACAGTCATATGGGGATGTTCATTAAACCAATTTTGTACTTCGCTGTTCGTAAGTTTGTTTGTACACCGGGAGCCACAACAAATATTTGTGGGCGTAAATACAGAATACAGGGCTAATTTAGTAAAAGCCAGGTTAAATGTTCCAATCACTTTGCTTCACATACACTGAGTCTGTCAGTATAAGCTATTTTTAATATCAAAAGGCTGCAGGGAAGGGCTTACTGAATCTTCAAATCCTTCACTGGAATATCGTTTGAGTGATAATCAATAAATAGCTCCAACAGCAATACCGTATTTAGTAGTTTTATATTAGATAGTGACTTCGGTTTTAAGTACTTCCTTGAAATTGTTTGTACAAAAATTACCCCATAGTTTTGAATTATACTTGAATCTGAGTGTGGGGACAAGAGATTAATCCAGTTGCTAAGAAGAGTGAGTACATCAGAGAGGGCTATGCTCAGTATACATTGAGAAAATCCCTCAAAGGACTGAAGTACAAGAAACAGAAAAAAGAAAATTGAATGTTTTGCAAAGTTTATAAAGAGAATCGGAAGGACCTTGAAAAATGTACAACTTAAATTGTTTGTGTAAGTTATGAATCTGATTTACAAGTAAAATAAACGAGGTAAAATTGACTTTTTATCAACCATCAAAAGAAGTTATTGTCCCTTGAGCCCAATCCCCTCAGCAGTTCTTTCTACATACTACCCTTGGCTTATATGGCCTAGATGGGTATGTGCTGATTAGTTAGGGTGGTGACCATTTCACCCTTTAGAGTTTTGAACAGGGTGTCTGTTTGGGCTGTGAAGGTTGATGAAGAGCAGTCTGTAGTTACATTTTTGGTACCACCAATTTTTTCCCCAAGTTTTTCCATCTTTTTAAGTTTAAAAGCTAACTTAATTCTGTATGCTAACTGAAGTGAATCAGGGTTATAAAATCAGGTCTCTTGGCATAAAAAGGGTGGGGGAAATGAACAATGTGTCCTACTACCCATACTCTCTTTCAGTGCAAGCCCAGGGAGGTGATCTCACATTTTAATACCCTTTTACCACTTGTTTTAACAGCAAAGTTAGTGAAGGTCTATGGTCTCTGAAAAATGTTTTTGCCTGCCTCAACACAAATTTCTAACTGTTATTGTTGACTACAAAATTAATAATATTATCTTAATAATCATTTTAAATTTTTTCCAAGACATCCTTTGGTGTTTTGCATATCCACTACTACAAGGTAATTTTTAAGTTGAGAGGGTTTGATTTCATTAACTACATTTTTATACAGACACAAACTAACCTGGCAGGTTGATGTCCAAAAGTGTAACAAATTACATGCAACTGTATGGCAAAAACTGATCATCGTGGCCAAAGGAAAGGCAAAAATAGAAATGTCACCATTTTCCTGACTTTATACATTCCCTTGGAAGCATTTATAGCCGGATGTAGTCCTTGTCAAAACATGCAAACTTGAAGATTTATTTTCTGAACTTAGCTAATCTCTTTTAAACCATAATCTTGTTCCAAGGGGTAGTGTAGTTTTTAAAATTTATAATTTTCCCTCTTTTTTTGCAACAAAACACACTTGAATTAGGACTCAAACTGAAGGCAGTGTATTAACTGCTGTCATGAAAAGAGAATTCCAAACACACAAGATAATTACCCTTTCATCTGCCTAAGATTCATTTGTTAGAAACTACGGTAAAGTTTAAATCAAATCGCACGAAGAAAAGAACTTAAGCATATCAACATGTGCAAAATCAAGAGAGAATGATCTCTTGGCAAAATTTATTTAGCTTCTAGTACATAAAGAAATACATGAACTACGAGATTTGACTATGCCATTCAATCATCCAACGCAACTCTGCCAGGATAAGTTCACAATCAAGGATGTAGAACTGAGAATCTCAATCATCATTTCTTGTCGTCTTAAAGGTGTAGTGAAGCCGTAAACAACTCTCAGCTGAACTCTGACAACTCTTCTACTCAACCACATGCCAGTCACCGCACTTTTTTGAATACCACGAAGAATCAATTTTGGGCCTTTCGATTGAAAATATAAACTCTTCTACATACGTATTGGAGGATTGGTCCTTCTTTTACTTTTGCAATTCGTGGGTCGTCTAAACAGAAACAAATTATCAAAAGGTGGGGCATCGAGAAACATGTTCACTGGTCTCGTTCTTACCGTAGTAAACCGGGCCGCATTTAATGACAAACGCAAGACCAGAAGAAAGGAAAACGTAAGCTCCACATTACCACGGAACAAAACGAAGAAACCAATGACCAACGGGACCAAAACCAACTTCACTTCACACTGCCGAATCGCTGCGAAGAAGCTGCTAAGACGAACTTGTTTTCCCAGCCCGTTCCGCGCATGCTCGCTACAGTTTTCGGATGATTGACAGATTTCTTAACTGGGGCGATCATGGAAAGCCGAAAAGCGGCAAGATCAGAGGCCGTTGCCAGCCCCCCCTGGTGTGACGAATTACCATAGCAATCGAGGACTTTTGACTTGTTTATCCATGATCGTATCGATCGATTGTGAACTCCACTCTCTCAAACGTTTAGAGCTGAAATTTGGCTTAAGTTATCGGAATTTTTCGACAACATACCTCTAAGAATCCGTCTTGATGTGCTCTTTCGTGTGTTCAGGTTTTCTAAAGCGTCTTTTTATGCCCTGACATCTTCATTCATGACATTTTAAAACTTCGTCGCCATCTTGAAATGGAGACATAGGGCCGGTTGCCATGGCAATTTAGTAATTTCACATGTGAAATTACAAATTAACACTGAAATTTCGCGCCAAAATTAAGGAGTAATTCGTCACCTATGATATTAGCTCCAAAATTCAAGGACTTTCAAGGCTCCCCCCACCCCCTTATGACTGTAATGACGAAATACATTGTAATCTTATACTGTAAATTTGTCAGTGACTAAATATGTGCAAAAATGACCCTGAAACCATACTATGAATAATGATAATAATAATAATAATAATAATAATAATAATAATAATAATAATAATAATAATAATAATAATTTTTTTTTTAAATATAATAGACAATTTTATTAAAAAACTATTAAAATCCTATTTACAATTAATTCGCTTAAAAAAAAGAAAAAACTATTCATTCAAAAACATTATTTACAATTTCTGTCGATTTAAAAAGCACTTAATTTAGCTTTAAAAAAAAGTTAATTAAAACTAAGAAAATTTTTTTCGAATTAAAAAACATTTCTTTTCAATAAAAAAAAACTGTCAGCCTCTAAAATTCAAAAGTTTCTTTCAACTGCTAAAAAACAAAAAAAATAGTAATAATAATAATGAAATAAAAAGATATATATGAAGTAAGGAAACATATCAATAGTCCGATTTAATGGCTCCTTCAGCAACTTCGACGTCGATATCAACATTCTTAATGTCACATGGCACTCTTCTGGTCCTAGAGCCTCGAAGACAAACCAACGCAGATCTCAAGGGTGCGAATGAGGTTCTGGTTCTGATCCATGAGATGGTTTTGGCATACTGCTCCCCTTTTTTGATGGCAATCAGCTGTGCTAAACGGCTATGATACTTCAAGCACTCCTTTCCCATTCCGCCAGTTGTGGTGAAGACCAAGGGTGTAGATGTTCCATGCTCGATGTCCAGGACTCTCTCTGAGTAGAGACGCTTTTTCTCGTTCTCATGGATACGATAGATTTGTTGTGGCTCTAGGTTATACGATACAGCATTAGGGTGACAGACCCTCACATCGAAGAATGCTGAACGATGTCGCTCCCAGAAACCACGCGCGTGGATATCTAACCGCGCATCCTGAGCTTTGTTAGATCCTCTGTTTAAATGTTATAATAATAATAATAATAATAATAATAATAATAATAATAATAATAATAATAATTATCGAATTAGGGTAAAAAAGGGCTAAATTCATTAAATTAATCAACTAAAGCACTGAAAAGCTCAAAATTTGATTTTATGCAGGAGATTTGGTGACCGATACATGTACAGAAGACCAGGAGATTGGTGCTGTATCCAGGAGACTTACAGATAATCTGGGAGAGTTGGCATATAATGTATGTGATGATATGGAGTGATATACTCGTGACAGACTTGCATGACATAACAACAGATAACTATATTTTCAACAAAAATGCAAATTGTACAGTCAAAGTACATACCTCTTCTGTGCACTCAAAAAATAAAACACACTTCACATCCGCTTTTCCATCCATAACTTTATGCCAACCATGAAGATTATTTTCATTCCTTGGAAACCCATCTATGAGGAATCTCTTTGTGTTACTTTTGTTCATTGCCTAGCAAAATAACAAAGACCTGATTACCTTAAAAATAGCAAGTTTAGTATTACCATCAACTTTGATGATGGCAAATTAATGCAGAGGTTGTTAAAAAGTCAATCACTCTCTACTCAGGAAGTACAAGTACATACCCACCAAGATGAGTGCTGGGTTCAAACCACTTACGAGCGAATGTCTGTAAATATCGAACAACCGGCGGCCACGGTCAAAAATTAAATTTTGCTCATATCTTGTTCATACATACTTATTAGTAAGTAACTAAACGTGGTGTAGTTTGTTTTTCAAAAGGCCGCTTGGATTTGGAGAAAATCGACAAAATCAATTTTCGTGGTCGGCGACTTGAAAACAACTAAAATTTGAGGCAAAATGAGGCGGTCTCAAAACTTCGCTCGCACGCAAAAAGGAAGAAAGCGTGGTAAAATATTCCCCGATAAATCAATTTAAAAGGATTTTAGCCCTAGTATGGCGGTTAATTCTTATCTTCACGATAATGTGGAAGGTAAACAATTTTATTTTAGTTTTGGTTCTTTTTCAACTCAACGAAGTTTAAATTTAGGCTTCAAGTCGCGATTTAATTTTTAGGCATGTGCTACACCTTGGTTTTTCCTGAAACTCAAGCTATAAGTTATTAAAACACTGTGCTAAAACATATGTGAGAACTGGGTTGGGTAATTTAATCTGCGCTTCAGACGAACCTTCTGAACTTGAACAACTTTTGAGTGAAATAGGAACATTTGCATAATTCAACAATGCCTCGCTGTTGCCGAAACGGATCATTGGTGTTTCCTGAAAAGAAATCTGATGTACGATAGTAGTACGATAATAAATTTGCTAACACGAAAAAGAAATTAACTTACCTTTATAGTACGGGGCACTTCTTTTAATTTTTCTACGCTCAAGCTCCAAATTCTGCTGGCGCTAACGCATTTTGTAATTTGACCTCTAATGAAAGGTCATTGGAGATGGGCCAGGGTTATTAAAATGTCACTCAAACCAAATGAGCGTTATGATCTAAATTCTTAAGGTGGTTGAACAAAATATATCACGAGAAAAATATGTTTTAAAGACATTTTCGGCGATTTGAAAGATGTTCTTACCATTTAGTAGAATCAGTTACCACATATAGCGAGTCACAGTATTGCCTAAGTGTGAGAAGACAAGGAGTGATGTGGCGTGACAACGAACACCATCTTTCGAACTTAAGAATGTGCAGAAAACAAAATTGTTTATACATTTCTTTGATGTTTCCAAAGTTATTTTTTCAATTATACAACAACTGAAAGGTTGCATAGTCTGGCTGTCAACAGTGCTTGATTTAAAAGTGTAAAGTGGTGGTCAGTTTATCGGACACCTGCGTGATAAAAGAATTGACTAAGGGATTTGGAAAACATCAAAATCATACGCCCTGCTAGTACACACGAACACTGAGTAGGTTTTACTTTGGAAAACCTCGATAAATGATCTCGGAAGCTTTTTTTGTTTTGAGTGAAGAATCATAATAAAGAAAAAATTATGCTATTTCATATGTATATTTTGAGGAAGGGTGGCTCTGAATCTTACTTAGGTACTCTCTCTTGGTACTACCTCTTAAGACTCACATGGAATGGTCGTTGAGGGGCTAGAAGAACCCGTCGAAAGGGTTACGCTGTAACTCTTACTCAAAGATGTTCGGTAAGCAATTTGCTCTAAGCCCTGTCTCCCCCCTTTTCAAATGTTTGCACAGGCTAACCAGCATTAAAAAACTTGCATTAGCACACTCGACTAAGGAAATATTGCAAAGTAATTGGGGAAATGCTATCCAGGCAGGGCGGCCTTTTGGAGTGGCAGATGACGTAGCGCTATTTTCAAGACTACAAACCTCTCCTTGAGTGTGAAGACTTAAGGCGTGAGTTCCAGTTTGTAGTATTGAATATATACAATGAAGGAAACCTGGGGTCTAGAAAGCTGACCTGTTCCTCTCTGATTCCTTTACCAAAGGATACATCAAAGTATATCGGATAATTTCCTCCTTACAGCATGTTCGGCTACTCAAACAAGCTTTAAAACCTGACACTAAGATGATATACCGCAGATACAGCAAGCTAGAAAGCTGGAATCAAACGTGTTTACCAATGGGTTTTGCCCTGGCGTCTTCAAATTCACGTTAAAAAGGACACTGTTTAGGCACTGTTTCCCAGGGGTCCGTTTGTCCAAAGTCCCTATTACTTTTCGGGCCCGAAATCATTAACTGATAGTTTTCTCATGTTAGATGCAAAACTATTGAAATTTCTATCTTGCATGTAATCAAGAACAGCTTTAGGGGCCCGTTAATTATCAGGACTTTCGAGAAACAGGCCCAGAAGCGGATGCAGCCTCAATATCCGTCTCACTGATGACAGAGAGAAAGTTATGGTCGGAGACTTTCTTTTCAAGAGTTCTGATCATGGATTTCTGACGAGCCACCAAGTTTCAGTCTCAAGACCGGTACTAAAGCGCACACTCAGAACATGGCAAAATGACCGAGAGTAAAATTGAAAAGAAAACTTTGTGGGTAAAGAAAGTAGTGGAAGCGATAGGCGATAGTTGACAGGGGCACCCAACGTCAGTTTCCTCCTAACTGTATTGAAAACACTTTCATGCTATCCAAATTACTAAGTTTCATGCGGCGCCATATAATTATAAAAATTGTTCGGTCATCCAAAGGGCAACTTGAGTATTCTTTTCGATCGAAATTACAAGGGCTTCAAAATTATTTTTTTCGAGAATTTTGAAATTTTCTCTGATTCCTTCTCTATCACAATTTCGTATCCGAAAATTTTGATCCCCTTTATATGGAGAAAACCTGTCTCGTGTAGGAGAGTCACCCTCCCAGCCGAGAGAAAAAAAAAAGACATTGACCCCAACCAGCCTTCGGGCATGCTCCAATTGTCTCGCTTTGGCTATGCAAGCCCTTTACCGATACGGATCGGATTTGATCTAGACGGTCGGACCGAAATGTCTCCTTCCATTTGACAAAATTATTTTCCCCAGGACCACTGATCTGTATCCTGCTTACAAGCACTATAACCAAACTCGCGGTGGCTTTTGTTTGGTCGGTGCAACGTAAAGTGCTTAATATGGAGAAAAGTTGGCCTGGCTAGGAGGCTGACCCTACCATTGCAAAAGGGTGACTGGACAAGGTGGGTCAGCCTTCCAGCCGAGCCAACTTTTTGTCATTTAAAAAATTCGCCATGTTTTGTAAAGAAATGCGTGAAAAGTTGTCTCTTCCAGGGAAGCTCGGGTAAGCTGGTGACCCTTCTGCTCGAGACAAATTTTTTTCATATAAGCGGGACCTAAATTTTAGTTCTTCACATTAATCGCCATAGTCCAGCTGACGCACATCTTTTTGTTTTTTGTTCTATAAAGTGGAAAACTGAAATTAAAATATACAGTGGAACCCCAGCGTTGGGCCATAAAATCCTGGTCGTAATAGCGAGGTGGTGGCATTGAAGAGGTCTTCAAAATAATAAAATGACTCGGAGATTTTCATGTCTGGGTCGAAGGACTATGGGAGGTGAGACAAGAGGTGGTCGTATAAACGGGGTGGTCAAAAGGCGGGGTTCCTCTGTATATAAACAGAAACAAGAGTTTGACGATCGGACAACCATGTTCAGATCAGGAAAAAAATACTGAAAGATAATTGCAGAATGTTTACTAAAACTGTTATCCAAAACAATGGAACTTACATCGGCGAGAGAAAAGACAGCCGCCTGATAACGCGGTGTAATAGCTAGAGATTGAAGCCTGAAGTCAATCAAAGGCAAATACAAGGCAAGAGGGGGGAAGTTGACGTGAAAAAACTATATGTAATTTTTGGACTTATTGAGTATTGTATAGAAGCATACTTTAAGAAAACTTAGGAAAAAATTTTTAAAAAAAACATGATTTGGATTGTTAGTAGCATAATATGCTACTTCCGGCAAGAACATTAAAAAAAGGCATCGCTCAAATGGTTAGATTGGAAAGCCTGTGAATACTGTCACGCAACACTTTTGACCAGACATTTATGACCAAAGGTGTATCGGCAGCCCGAAAGTTTCACTATCAAAATCGCAGTTTTTGTGAGACCTAGAATTTTTAAATGGCAATGGATGTAAAAGTTTGACTGCGGAAAAGAAAGGCCAGCAATACCAAGAAATGTTCTGTTTGAGGTTATTTTCACGCACCACGTTTCCTCGAGGTTTTGGATCTTCTGTTGATTAGCTTGGGACTAGGCGCAATGCCAGTTAACCAGAACGGGAAAACACAGTGAGTTAACAAAAATTATCGTCTCAGTACATTTAATGTCTTTAATACAAGTGCGATTGTGTGTTACGTTTCTCTTGGAGAGTCCAGCCATCGTGGCTTGTCGAGCAACAACCAACCGACGTTCTTGAAAAGTCTCATATTTCAAGCAAAATTTATTCAACTTCGGAAGGTTCGTGTGAAGTACAAATTTAATTACCCAGGCCAATTCTTACATATGTTTTAGCACAATGTTTAAATGACTTATGCCTTGAGTTTCAGGAAAAACCAAGGTGTAGCACATGCCTAAAAATTAAATCGCGACTTGAAGCCTAAATTTAAACTTCGTTGAGTTGAAAAAGAACCAAAACTAAAATAAAATTGTTTACCTTCCACATTATCGTGAAGATAAGAATTAACCGCCATACTAGGGCTAAAATCCTTTATAAATTGATTTATCGGGGAATATTTTACCACGCTTTCTTCCTTTTTGCGTGCGAGCGAAGTTTTGAGACCGCCTCATTTTGCCTCAAATTTTGGTTGTTTTCAAGTCGCCGACCACGAAAATTGATTTTGTCGATTTTCTCCAAATCCAAGCGGCCTTTTGAAAAACAAACTACACCACGTTTAATTTCTTACTTATACCTATCTATGGACAAGATATGAGCGAAAATCATTTTTTGACTGTGGCCGCGAAATTTCGATTTTGCTCGATTTTGACAGACATTTGCTCTTACAATTTTATAATTAAAAATGTCTACTGTCAGAGGCTTTATGTACACTGTGTTAACCCATTCGCTCCTGGAGATTTTGCCGAAAAACGCGTTTTGAAGCTAGTCGAGTGGTTTTCTGGTCACTGTCGTGCTATAAAGAGCTTAAACTTACCACAAACCGGTTTGCAGGTCGTACACGTGGCGGCCTTCTGATCCAGATGCAAAACATCAGCTTGCGAAGTTCGGGCATGCGCAGAAAGCAAAATTTCGAGATTTTGGGTTTAAAAGTGACACAGCAGTCTTGACTTTTACTTTTCGCTTTCTCTCTTCCCCTCTTTTTTCGCTTTTCTTGCCAAATTTTTTTTTTGTCTTGCTGCGCATTTAGTAGGCTTCATTTTGGTGGGAAGAGTTTTTAGGAAAGCTTTTAGGATCTTAGGATTAGGTGAAAGGAAAGGTAGGTGGGTAATGGAACAAGATTTTCATGGAGATTTTCAGGTCAATGTCAAATGGTTTTTTGCTTCTTTCTCCGGTGTCCTTGACTGAATTGTGCTCATTCTGGTATGGTTTGAAAGATATCTTCACACTACACAAGTTAGCAAAGAAAGTTGTCCTTGACCGTTAAAACTGATGACGTCACAAAGGGTAGAAAGGACCTGGATCCGCACGGGCGGTTACGGGCGGTTCAGGGGCGAATGGGTTAACAGAGAAGAATATTATTTTGGTAATAATAAAGTTAAGAGTAGGTTATTATAAATTAGAATGACAATTTAAAAATTATGTCTGTAGTTTTCCACCAAGAAGTCTGTTTTCAGATGTGCTAGGTAGTCCTTAGAGCTGTTAATATTTGTCATGTCATGACAAGAAGGCCTACTTTACATGCAATGACATACTCTGAAAAAGAAACTGGCTCAAATTCAATTTTTTCATAGAAGAAAAAACAACAACAACTACTACTATACAACAACAACAAAGAGTGAAAACAAAACATGACACCAAATCAAACATTCAAAACAAAATGTTGTACCTTTTCAATCAAGCTTATTGTGATTTCTACAGGAACAATCTTTCCTTCCTTCATACAAGTTTCAATAAGGTCTCCATTTTCTGAGCCACTGGCTCTTTCCACTCTTAATAATTCCCCTGCTGATAAATGAATGTATCCAAATTCCTACAATAAAATACAGTAAAAACCCGCGTATAAGAACCTAGGTTTTTCCAAGTTAGCCTAAACAGGTTCTTATATAAATGGTATTCAGTGTAAAATTAGGCTAACCAGGTTCTTATTAAATTAGGTTCTTAACTTTTGTTCAAGAAATAAAGCTGAATTTTTAAATGATCTGGTGTTTAATGTCCAAAAACAGTATTCTTGGAGGCTTCGTTAAGCATAGCCTGCAGTGCAGGCGTTTTCATCGGGCGCGCGCGAATGGTTTTAATCGCGAAAGCGCCATGTTGAAACTCCCGAAGAGAGGAGGAAAGTTACTATTTCTACTCTCCCCAATCTTCCTCTGTCATAGAATCAAAGATGGCGGCTTCATCATAGCGATCCGATTAACAAGCTTTCGCCCACCCAAAATACGCCTGCACTGCAGGCTACCTTGTCGACGATGAACGTGACTTCATTCCCCGTATGCAAATTAGCCTTAGATGCGTCGTTTCAACATGAAACATAATCCTTACATTTCATATTTCTAAGGAGAAAAATAACTCTCCTTTCCACAGAAAAACACGAACCATCACTTAGAATCCCCTTAAGGTCTGTTTTTTTTTTTTGTTTAACGAGGAAGAAGCAGCTGAATAATATATCATGATATATGTTTGCGTGGCTTAAAATAATTCAATTACTGTGGCCTGTCACGCATTCCTAACGAGGGACGGTCGATTAGAAAACAATAGCGTTGAATCGATCAATTTTATATATTCAGTGTATATTATCATCTTTTTTTAAATGGTAGTTATTGATAATAATTAAAAATAAAGTTAACTTGCAAGGTAAGTCCTCTTGTCACCACAATAAAATTTGTGGGCACTCTTTTTTGCTTATCAGATGTTTGTACACGGCACTATGATTAAAAAAAAAAATGCCCCACACTTTTTCTATCTAAATCCATGTACAGCTTTGCAAAAGGCAAATTAGCTGTAAATTTCAGTTATTCAAAGATCTTTACAGCATTTACCGGTAGCAGAATGAAACGGGAAAAATAGTTTCTTTTTTCAGTGAATACACGCAAAAGGGATTATCTCAGTTTTAAGTTTTTGTTAGGGTATAACAGCCGTATTCCCAAGATGATCTTGTTTTGGTTTCAATCTAATTGAATTATAATGCAACAGATGCCAGTTTCAAATATAATTATGTCAATGAAATCGCCGAAGAGATCAATTGTGAAAAAAGCTGTTCTTTTCGCGAGATCGTCAAGACAGAGTGTGGTCCCAGTAGGGGTGTGGAGGGAAATGTGTTGGTCGCAGAGTGCATGAATGATATTACGTCGCACTTAGCCTGCTGTCACTTGTCTAAGTGTCACAAAGTCAATGACTGAATGAACTCATTTTAGCGAGAGTAGAGGTTTGGTAGGTATTCGGAACTGAAATGACAATCTGCCCAAGGCACAGACACTAATAGCCTGTGTACAGACCCCCTTCTCCTCCCCTTAGGAAAAATCGGAGAAGCGGCCCCTTCTCCGAGGGGGTGGGGGGTGGTGTTAGCCTGCGCGCAGACCCTTTAAACCTTGTTTATAGACTATATCCACACTATATGCGATACGTGGGCCGGCTGCACCGCAGGCTAGGGTGGTGTGTACACAGGCTAACACTAAAATGACAATCTGCCCAAGGCACGGACACCTACTTGGCAGGTTTTTGCGAGCGCCAAGGTCTTGTTAGGCTCGATTGTAAGCCGCTACGCTGGAAAATGAGCCCCCAAGGGATTGGGAGACGGCGGAAATCGAGCCTAAGGTCTTGTCAATACTCCCGCCACACTCTGGATCATACTGGCAAAATGACTATACTGTGGCACGAAATAAGTCAAAGTTTTGCTCCATCATGTAAGTATCATTCTCTTTTCTTCAGGCAAAAAATTTCTAAACGTACAGAGATATTCTTATTTCTCCATTTAACATTTTATCTTGCGATGCTTTCTGATGTTCGTTTCCAGTTTAGTTGAGCTTGCAAAGATAGTTTATTTATTTATATTTTTTGACAGCCGTGTATCTTGCTCTAATCAATTCTTACCTATAAAATACTATACATAAAGGTTAATCCGTGTGATGTAAAAGATAGTTTTCTGATAATTGTTTGAAGAGCATTGTAAATGGGGAAAAAAGAAAGAACTTTCTACACGGAGTCAGGATTCAACCTCGTCCCCGCCTGCTTTCCCGCCCCTGCCATTTTCTAAGAGGAATGTCCTTGGGACGTGTGTGAAAAGTATTTCATTCTTGCAATAAAAACAATTTTTTTTAACTTAAACAGTGTTTAAAACATGTCTCTGGTTTTGTAAAAATTAGTGAGACTTAAAAGTACCAGAATGTTTAGTTCAACTTTATGTAGCCGATTTGCTCCTTCTGTGGCAAGAAACGTGAAAAAACTTGACGCCAAAGGGTCGAGAAGAGTACGATTGAGCAGTCAGTAACCATGTCCACACCTTTGCGGGAGAGGTTTATTGGACAAGATTTCTCTGTTTTTCTTGTTTTGATAATGTTTTCATTAAGTCTTCAAAAATGCTTCCAGATTGTATTTGCATTTGTATTTATACCCTCTTGAACAATGTGCTCCATCAAAGTGCTCCTCCCATCTCTCTATTTTTAACCTACTTTACCATCCACCCTCTCTCCCTCCGGTTCCACCTCTACTTTTACAAGCATTTATACTTAAAGGGGTGAAATTTCTCCTCTGTATATTAATTTCTGAAAAATTAAGTCCTTCTACTTTTTCCTTAAATTCTTAAACTTAGTTCTTTTTTCTTTAAGAACCGCCAAAGCTGCTGCAATAAGAGCACTCGCCCTTTCATATACTTCATCTAGTGAAAGCCTACCCTTTTACATACCTGAAGCCTGAAAAAGATACCCCTTTCGGGCGGAGCCTCCCCGTATAGGCCATCTTAGGGAGTTCCCCCCACCCCCGTTCCAATTCCGTGCTCACCTATTGCCAGCCCATGTTGGACTCTAGGCCCGTTTGAGTCAACACCTAAACATAGTCCCAAGTGTAATTACAATAAGGCAATGGACGAAATAACCGATGTAATGAACTTGAATATACATTGAACTTGACCATAGAGATCTGCAGCAAGAAGACGAGGTGTTCGAAAGGCAAAAGCTTGTTGCAGGAATCGCTGAAGATTAATTGAGACCACAATCCCCTCAATCAGAAGCTTTCAACCTATGTGTATGTCAAAGAAAGATCAACCAAGTGAGTTCAACGTGGTAACAGAGCCGTAGGGCAGCTGCCTCCCCTGGACCTGTTGAGCCAGACAAATCAAGTCTGTGGATGGATTTGTTTTCTTTAGACTCAGTTATTTTGATAATAGTGACTTGCAATTGTTTGCCATTTTCATCTTCGAGGTTGATTTTTCAGAGACATATCTCATGACAAGTGCTGAAAATAGCATTTCGGAGCCTCCAAATTTGAAAATTTTTCAAGGGGAGGACACCCACAGACCCCCCTACAAGGCTCGTGCCTTCGGCTGATCTCGCGATAATGCCCCTCGTTACAAAAAACCTAGCTACAGCCCTGGGTAATGCTAAAAAAAAATAAGTTGTGTCACTTTAAAATACCATTCAAATCCAGGGAAAGAAAAGGAGACCTAATTTACAAACTTTCGTCTTTCATTCACCATGTTCACTGAGTGCACGTGCTTTTCTCCATCGGCTCAGTAGTAAACATAGACAACATAGAGATCCTTAATTTAGTGTGATTAACAGCCGGCAAAAACTTTTGGGATTTAACAGGAGACGGACCGTAAACAAAAAACTATGCCTTTTTCTTTTTTTCCAAGTGACTCCTATTTGGCTAATTGTCGTGTATTACACCATGGGCCGTCATATTAATAAACCATATCCTAGTGCGCCTGGTGATACTGACTCAGTTAAAACGGTCGTAGAATGAATAAATGCAACAGCACGGTATTTCCCACCCAATAAAGAATCGGAATTAACAGTGATTAAATTGTATGATTATCAATAACTATCACCTCAAAAAAGATGTAATAAGATAAAAGAACTGATCGATACACGGTCACTCTGGGGGAATGCGTGACGAGCCACAGTAATTAAATTATTTTAATTCGCGTAAACATATCTTCTTCGGCTGCTTCTTCCTCGTAAAAGAAACATACCTAAGGGGATTCTAAGTCATACATCGTTCGTGTTTTTCCGTGGAAAGAAGAGATATTTTTCCCTTAAAAATATGAAATACAAGTGTTATATTTCCTGTCAATTTGTTGAAACGACGCACCTAAGGCTAATTTGCATACGGAGAATGTAAGACATGTTCATCGTCGACAAGAAAAAAAAAAACAAGAAAAAGCGATTACCAAGTTTTCTTCACATGTTTTCGAAAGTCCAACATTTAAAGGGTCTAATGACAGTTAGTGATAACTAGATATGTTAAAGCTGTGGAAATTAGCCGACCAGATGCAGACCGTTACAATTCCAGCTTTGCTGTCAAAATGGCGAATTTTGGAACATTAACGGAACTTTTTACAGCACGCAAAGAGGAGTGCCCACAAATTTTATTGCATTAAGAAGTAGACTGGTCTTAGTACTTCTGTTTTATCACAGACTTGAGTCTGGGTCAGGTGCCACTTTTGCGAAATTACCGTTCAGCTCTAGTTATGCCAATTACTTTTCCCGATAAGCAAATTAAAGGTCATTTTAAAAAAATCATATCTCAGCCAACTTTCCACAGAATGCAACCATTAAACCTTGAAACTATTAATCAGAGTTAAAACTTTTGTGTGTAAAATAATCAGCTTATTCGGCTTTGTGAGGCAGGTTTGACAGAGCCCTAAAGTTTCACCAAAATCGCACCACTTCCGACGGCAAACTGGCTAGTTTTAGGTGACCCAGAAAATCTTCTTGTAATATAGAGAAAAAATTGAGTTGGTCCAAATAAATGTGATATTTCTTCATGGGATAGGATAGTTATCTTCCACTGGAAAAATCAGGGCAATCCGTTATAGACCGAAATTTGCCTTATCGGTTCTTACGCGGACAGCCTCTTAATTTCTAAAATTTTTTAAAATTTTTTAAAATTTTTAAAATTTTTCAAACTAAACTAGTGAGCAGCACTCTGTGAACTGTTGCTGTAAAACTTGTTTATTACTAATTTTAGCTAAAACCGTGGCCACAAAGTTTTCTCACGCCTTGCGTAAAAAAATTTCACAGCTGCGCCTGTTCCTTTTCGTAAATCCGGCCAAGCCTTCAATGTTTGCGACCATCATTATTTTTAGTCATATTATGGCTTAAATACAGGCGTTTAGTACTTGATTGTAAAACTCCCTGAAGAAGTCTACGTTAGTTAGACGAAACGCGTAGGAGAATAAATAAGTTTTAGAGCAACAGTTCGCAGAGTGCTGCTCACCAGTTTAGTTTTAAAAATTGTCACATCGTTTAAGGGTGGGAAAAGGCTGGCATCGCCCAACTATTAGATGAATCGTTTAGTCTTCCCCCTAAGAATCCATTTGAAGAGACTGAAGATTCTATTGAGATCTCCTAGAAAGGACATGTAACGATACTCTCTTTTTATTGCTGACTGACTTTTAGAGGAATACGGCTGCCGCTAAGGGACAGCATATTGGTTTTGTTTCAATTGTTGATTAACGTACAATTTTTGTAAAAAAGAAAAAATAAAGTCACTTAATCGTCTATTTCGCGAAATTAGATTCCCTGCAAACACAATTTTTCTCCGCAATCGCGAAATTAAAGACTCGCGAAATGTGCCGAGCCGTACAGGGACTAGGCATGGCAATGTCTACCGTAGCGTCAGAGAAAAAACAGGGAAATGTTGTTTATCGGCAACTTGTTTTACAACAGTGACATCACTGCGTGTTGTTTCACTAGTGTTTCGAGGGCACGACCTCCTGAAAATCGCAAATATTAATCCCCATCAAGAAGCCACACTTTCGCTATGGAAAAAAAATTAGTTCCCCGAGAGAGCGGCGGAAATGGAACCAGGGTCTTGGTCAACACCTAAAAGGCGCTTTACCTAATGTGCGTACGGAGCCACAGTAGCAGGGGAATAAAAAACGCAACCATAAGTGAGTTTAGTACCTTCCTTAAAAGTAGCAAATCTAGGGAAAAATTTCTTTTACGGTCAACTCTTTTCACCCTATTTACGGCTAACGGTTAAAATTTTTCAATTTTTACGGCTATCGACTAAATTTTTGGCCGTTTTACGCCTATCGGTTAACCCCATTGAGACCCTCATATATAGGGAGAGTACAGGCTGTCCATAATAACCATTAAGGGCTAAAAAGATAGGGCAGCCTCACTTAGGTTATTAATAAATGATTATATATATATATTTAAGGGTCAGGTACCGCACACGTCCACACACAGCTACACAAAACATTCACACAAAAAAAACGAGTAGAAAAAGAAACTCAAGACAGCAAAAGAAAGCTAAGTATACCGGTATTAAACAACGGAAAGCCATAATTTTATATTCTGTTTCATCTGTTGAAGAAGCACAAAGCTAATCGAAGATTTTGAGACTCAAAATACCGTAAAAATTTTCCCTCTACAAGGACTACAAGGCAAGCAAAGGCTTTGGAGGTACAGGTGAGTAGTAGCTATATTATTATACAGTGGCGGATCCAGACCTTCAGATAAGGGGGGGGGGGGGGGGGGGGCACCCGGTCATCCAGACCCTGAGATAAGGGGGGGCCCGGTCTCCAAAAAAATTTTTTCGGCCCTACGGGCGCAGCCTCAGATTGGTCTAAAAATAAGAGGGGGTGCGGGCCTCCCAGGCTCCTTCCCTAGATCCGCCACTGTTATATACAAAGTGGGCCGTTGACCATAGCCCTACTCCAATTTCCCAAAATATCATTTGCTTAGTTCGTTGGCACAAGCAAACCTCTTTGAGATCTTAACAGTGTCCATAGAATCCGCAATCGACAGTTTGCCGGGTATGCATAAGTAGGCAGTTGTTCAAACAAAGGCTAAAACCATCCTGCTTCATGGTGCTTCTTGAGTCGTCAGAGGGTAGAAAACGTGCGCCCTGGATGCTACAACTGGTGTTCAATAAAAGCTTAACATTTCCACTTGACCAATTTTGGGTTGAGAAACATGGCTGTGGTGGTGGTAGGAAAGGGGGGTGGGGGCAAGCTCCCCCTCCCGCTGCTATTTACATTAAAGGCAATTCCCTTTCAATCAAACAGCTATGACTGTGGCTGAGTTTGTCTGCATGGTAAGCTTATTTTGCATAGTATTGCCACAATTTGTAATAGCAATGACTATAAGAAACCTCCATTAAGCGGACTCCCAATTAAGCGGACACCCTGTCCTAAGCAGACACTAAGCCGGGTCCTGAAACGGAGGTCTGATATTTCCCTTTATAACAAACCCCTATTTTCAGCGGACACCTCTATTAAGCGGACGCAGACACTAAAATAAGTTGTATTTGGCTAATTTCTATTGTTAAAAACCTCTATTAAGCAGACACCGGACTGAATTGACAATAGTAGTGTTGGATTACGTCCTTGAAATACGTACTGAAGTCAGTTAATGTTTTTGCATTTACAAAAAAATTAAAGTTGGTAATGAAAGGTAATGAACTTGAACTCTAGATAGCTTCTTTAACAACATGCAACTTTTTCACAGTACAGAGTAACCGTTAAATGTTAATCGTTAACAAACATTGTGCAATTTTTAAAACCTCTATTAAGCCGTCACCCTCTATTAAGGAGACACTTGGGAAGGTCCTGAAGTTGCCCACTTAATACAGGTTTCACTGTAATTGATACAATAATAATGTAATATTAATGATTATAATTATTATAATTTAAATTGTTAGACAAAGAAATATTTTTAAACTTTCAGTATTGTGAACATCACTCATGTTCTTAAACTACTGCTGTAAATGATAACATTAACATGTATGACATGAAGTTTGCACAGAACTTGAGCAAGGAAAAAAACCCAATTTTCATCAGATACTGTACAGAACCTCTGTTAACCGACACCTCCTTTAAGCTTACCTGCACCTCTTACTAAAAGACACTTATCTGGGTTCACAGCAATTAATTGCTACGTTAAAATCTGCATTAATCCAAACTATTGTAATAATATTAAAGACATCTTTTTTTGGTAACAAACATCCATGTAGATCGGTCAAATCAGACCTAAAATTCTTTGCAGAATAGTTGCTCACATAATAGATCATAGCTATAGCAAATACTCCTCTCTCTATGGCAGTGGCGGACCTAGGGGAGGTGCCCGGGGGGGGGGGCTTATTTTAGACCAAACTAAGGCCCAAAGGGCCGAAAAACATCTTTTTGGGGAACCCGCCCCCCATCTCAGAGTCTGGATGACCGGGGCCCCCCTTATCTGAAGGTCTGGATCCGCCACTGTATGGGGCACTTCAGTTGAACAAATGCCTTTCACAAGCAGCATAATTCTGCAGTAATTTGGTCAACACTTTGATACTAAATAAGAAAGCAAATTAACATATAGAGGGAGAAAAGAGTATCGAGAGTGCACCAAAAATCGACCCATTGGTCAAATCACACAGCCAATAATGTACAAGAAAACTGAAGGGAAGTTTAATGATGATCAAAAAAGGAAAAACAATCTTACTGTTGAATAATTACTTTTCCACGTTTGTTTCTTCATGAAATTAAATAGCATCTGCTCTACTTGATCAAATGACAGAGCATTTTCTTTTTTTCAAGAATGACATGCCTTTACTGTAAAAGAAGTTGAACGAACAATTACAGCAGAAGAGGCTTTAAGGTATACTTATAAACTAATATTTAAGCAAGACCTCAAAGAAATCAGGGAGTGGGGATTATTTACAGAGAGGGACGGGCTAATGCAAATGGGAAGATACCATTTCCAAATTCTTTGGACTCTTGGCTCCCCTTTCAGTTTTTACAGGACATATTTTCAGGGTGCAAAGAAAATCATTTTTACAGCTTGCCTTTCGGGCAAGCTGAAGCTAGAGTTTACTAGCCCAGACGTCATTTTAAATAGCCCCAAACCTTTTTGACGAGCAGAATTGATTTCACAGTTCTTCTGTTATTCAAATTCCTCAAAAAACATCACATGCCTGTTGGGCAAGTTAAAAACAGAATTCACTTGCCCGATAGCAAAATCCACTAGCCCCGGGCTATCGGACACTACTTTCTTGTAGCTGGTCTAGATCACACAAAATTCGGCTTTTCTTAGTTTCAAAGTTTTTTGTTTATTGTTGTCATGGTATTATCGATTTTACCTAAAACTACATTTTGACAGATTTCAATCCATAGTCAATTACTGGTGAAAATGTTATAGCGATCAGACAAAGAAAAAAACACTTTTAAGGCGATTGAAAAATATCGGTATGGCCTCTAAAAAACTGTATCGAAACACCTTTTAAAAGGAGAACTCAACTACAAATCTTGGGTTTTCTGTGGTCCTAGGGTATTCTGTGGTACCAAAAAGTGACCTTACAAAAGTTGCGTTTTTGTCGTTCGTCTGCGTTTTCATCGCCAGCTAGGCAAAAACGACAACTTTTCCATGATACCCAAGACATCGCACAGATTTTTGATGAATGCTGAGAAATAAAAACACAGTTCTGGACTGTTTGCCAACGTGTTACAACTCTACCCGGCTGTGCAAACTATCTAGCTATTTGAAGCAAGAATGGTGCAGCTTGTTTTCTGTTTTTTGAGGTGACACCCTTCTGTTCCTCTGTTTATACAACATGGAATTTCGTTCTCAATATTTCTTGATATCAGAACATGGAACCTCCCTTGCCCAGCAGCGAGTACTTTTCCGTTCGCTTAAAGTTTTAGAACATGTACTATTGAGTATTAATTTTCCTTTCGGGGTAGCCTGCAAAGCATGCAGATTTTTGGCGTGTTATTCTTTTGTGGTTCGCAAGGTAAGAGACAACCACCGGCACTAAAGCTAAACAGAGGTCAAACGAGGAAATGATTAGGGAGGGGGTGAGGGAAAAAGGGAGAGAGAATTTTCGAATAGGATAGATCAAAAAAGACTTTAGGGCCATTTGACACCACAAATGATAAATAGAGTACTATAAAATAGGCGAAAATCGCAAAAAAAAAAACATATTAAAAGCGATAAAATTTAAACGATCAAAACGAAGAAATTTAAAATAATTAATACATAGACAACCTCATAAATTATAATTTTTTACACTACACTAACCGCGACAATTGCCAAGGACAACAGAAGTGAAAAACAAAGTTAGAGCAAAAAGCCCCTGAAAAAGACGAAAAAACGTACGAAGCCGTCAGAGCATATTTAAACTCGAGAAAAATCGAAACAAAAAATAGGATTACTAGAATGAGAAGTGAACCAGAAATCAACCATGAGAAAAACCTAAAAACAGATCACAATATAAACTAACTTCAGCCACATGCCCGGACATTCATTTGTTTACTTTTGCCATATCTGCGAACGGGTTTAATAATTAAGTGTGCTCGACCAAGTTTCTGCTCTCAGTTGTGACTACGCGTGGATTCTGCAAACAAAATGGCTGTTTCCACCTGCCGGCATTGAAGGTTGAAATTGTTTATTGTGCTCGAAATTCTGCTGGTAGAACTTATTCAAGCCTAGGTAATTAAAAAATTATGAATAATGAAGAGTGAAACTCTTTACGAAAATATTATGGTTCATGCGCTAAGGTGTTAAATAACTTTCTTAAATAAAAGTCGAATTTTGTTTTCTTTTTATTCTATTTCTCTAACTCCAAAATTCTATTACTGTTCTATGTCTTTGCGTATGATCAACAACCCAAACTAATCAATACCTGTATAGCTTATACTAATAATAATAATAATAATAACGCGAATATTTATACAGGATAACCTATCAGTTCTAATAAAAAGAACTGTTATCAAAAGGGTCCTGTAATTATCTCATAATTAGCTAAAAAATAAAAAATAAAATCGAAAAAGGAAAATAGAATAAAATAACACTAAGAAATCTAAGATTTACAAATCAAAATCTGTAAAAATCATCGACTTACAAGACTGAAAAGAGTATGAATTATGGAATACTATTGAAAAAATTGTTTTAAATTACTCTTAAAAAGAAACCTAGAGTTTACAGTTCTTAAATGCCGAGGTAAAGTATTATAAACTAGAGCCCCTTGAAAGGCAAAACTTCTAGGTCCAAATTCTAATTTGGTTTTGGGAAGTTTTAGTGAACACCCATTGTTTCTAGTGTTAATGTTGTGTTCATTTTTTGTAAAATATCCTTTAAAAGGGGTACAGACATTATCCTGAAGACAATCAAACACAAGCTGGCAGGACTGCCTCTTTATTAAACTCTCCACTGTCTGGACTTGATAATTTCCACCAATGACTTTCTGACTTCGACGTTCAATGCTTTCAATTCGACTCTTACGGGAATGTGACCAACCTAGACCCAAAGTTCCACAGTACGTAAAAACAGGTTGAATCATTGCTTTGTAGATTTTCTCAGCACTGCTCTTGTCGATTAAAGGTCGGATTCTCCTGAGTAAATTAAATCTTCCAGCTGCTCTTTTATACATTTTGTCAAAATGTGATTCGAGATTTAAGGATGAATCCAAGTTTACACCCAAGTATTTATACGATGACGTGGTATTAATCAGTGTCCATTTACAGTCAAGGCTAGTTGTCTTCCATTCAATGCATTAAGCCTTTTGGCGGTAACAAAGATCATACACTCAGTTTTGCCCTTTTTTAGATTAAGGACAAGCTCATTATCACGAAACCAAGAAGACAGGTTGTGGCAATCTTCACTGAGATGCCTTTGAATGGATTCCAGATCTTTAGCAGCCGTGAAAATTACTGTATCATCCGCATAAGTGATGACTGAGGTTGACTGAAGAGGCGTATGCACATCATTAAAATGGATAGTAAACAATAGCGGACCCAATATACTTCCTTGTGGAACTCCAGAAAATATGGGATTGGCATCTGACAAAGCACCTTTGAATTGGACTGATTGCGTTCGAGAAAACAAATAATCAGTAAACCAATGAAGCTCCTTATTGTTAATTCCATAAGACGGCAACTTGTTAAGAAGGCATGAATGACTAACAGTGTCAAATGCTTTTGACAGATCGATAAAAACAGCACCCACGATGTTTCCATTGTCAACTTCTTTCCTGATTTTGTCCGTAAAATATGTAACCGCTAGTTCAGTAGAGCGTTTAGATCGGAATCCGAACTGGAAAGATGACAGCAAACCATTATTAGGTACCTACATGAGCTTTTTAGTTAAAGAAGACTAGCAAAATGTTTCTCAGAAAGTATCTTGAAACCACGCAAATTGATCATCACTTGCTTCTATTCGTTCACTTTGTTTACTAAAAAAAACAACAAAGGCTTAGTAATAAAAAATGGTTATAAGTGAGCTGTTCTCGATCTATATTTCATCTGTAGTACTACTGTAGTTTACTGTCAATTAATCCCATTACTTACAATGTATGAGGACATTATTAGGCTACTTCTAGTAAAAGTTGGAAAGTACAACGAACACCTTTCCAACAAGCACCAATTAAATTTAGAATAAAGTTCAGTAAAGTAGAACCCTTGAATATTACATCTAGAAAAAGGCGTCCCTTTCCTTTTTTGAAAGCTCGATCACTTATATTTTCTTCAGTGGAGATTTGTGAAAAAATTATGCATGAGTAAGATACTTCATTTTTAACCATACGACGCATAAAAGGAAGGAGGGTGTGGATGCGAAGAGTTGTCTCCGATAAATACGCGACGCTCTTTCTCTTTCTCTCTTGTTCCAGATAAGGAATAAAAACCGCCCATCACGCTGCTATCAAAACCGTGACAAAATAGAATATGGAGATCGCCAGAGATCTTGTCTTTTACCTTAGGGATTAAATACTACTCAAAAACTTTCAAAGTTTTCTTTTAACTTTTGAGGCTGGCTTTTAAAATAGTGTATTTTTTTTTATCTATACTGTTTTTAAATAAAAGGATGGTCGTGATGACTCATACTTGGGAGCGGAGAGCTTTTCATCGATGACTAAGCTCAAGTTCAGATCTTAAATCACCAGGAACTAACGACAGAGACGCAGAACGAAACATGAGTCCTAAAATATTCCCTCCTGCTTTACCATGCAGGTTGAACATTGTCCCTTAGCGATTTATTTACACTTCATATCATTAAAATTTCAAATTCTTTGTGTTATCGGCAATAAATAGCTGTTAACTTTCTGTCAACTGGCATTATTAAAATAGCAGCTCAGGGAACAAGTAATTTGCCTAGAAAAAAGTCACAAAACCAAATCAACTCCTTTGACTATTCTCAGTGTACATGTAAGTTCATTTGCGATAATTTGATTGTTAAACTAATTGATATCCTCTTGTCATGTTTATTCTTTGTCATCATATAGTGCTGTTTCCTGGAGGTCAAAATTATATTCTTTTTAAAGGTCAAATGAAGCAAAAAATTGACATATTTTCTTTTGTCGCTTTACCTTCACCAAACACTAAAATATTCCCTCCTGCTTTACCATGCAGGTTGAACATTGTCCCTTAGCTAAAAACCAAATCAACTCCTTTGACTATTCTCAGTGTACATGTAAGTTCATTTGCGATAATTTGATTGTTAAACTAATTGATATCCTCTTGTCATGTTTATTCTTTGTCATCATATAGTGCTGTTTCCTGGAGGTCAAAATTATATTCTTTTTAAAGGTCAAATGAAGCAAAAAATTGACATATTTTCTTTTGTCGCTTTACCTTCACCAAACACTAAAATATTCCCTCCTGCTTTACCATGCAGGTTGAACATTGTCCCTTAGCGATTTATTTACACTTCATATCATTAAAATTTCAAATTCTTTGTGTTATCGGCAATAAATAGCTGTTAACTTTCTGTCAACTGGCATTATTAAAATAGCAGCTCAGGGAACAAGTAATTTGCCTAGAAAAAAGTCACAAAACCAAATCAACTCCTTTGACTATTCTCAGTGTACATGTAAGTTCATTTGCGATAATTTGATTGTTAAACTAATTGATATCCTCTTGTCATGTTTATTCTTTGTCATCATATAGTGCTGTCTCCTGGAGGTCAAAATTATATTCTTTTTAAAGGTCAAATGAAGCAAAAAATTGACATATTTTCTTTTGTCGCTTTACCTTCACCAAACACTAAAAAGAACCATCCTAAGTGAGATTTGGTAAAGATTTTTCTTCCCAAGCCTTTATAGAAAGATAAAAGATCAAAATCCGAGCATTTCCGAAAACTTCACGAAAACGTTTCTGAAATGGCCGCGTGATAGACTGGAGACTACGTGACGTCAATGTTGGTCTTTCAGGGCGGAAAAACGTTCTGCGCAAGCTTCTGCGCATCCCTTATCGCCTTCGTTTGTTTGTCTCGTTCTGCGAGAGTTCTGACTGAGACTAAATGAAATTCACGAGGTGCGAACGTTTGCTCCTTGTAAAGGCTTTTTTTTGTTTTTGTTGTTGTTGTTGTTGTTTTTTCGTCACTTGAAAATTACTTTGGATTCAGAACAACCAATGTCAGAGTAAAAACAGATCATCCGTCAGTCTGATGAGGAATAAAACGTTTTGAACATTTCCAAAGAGGCTGGTATTTTCCTGATAATCGTGCATTCGATTTGTGAATTGATTTTGTGTCCAGTTCTTCGCCGTCTTTCGCCGGACTGAATTAAAACCCGCTTGTATTCTGTCATTAGTAGTTACGGTTAGTTTTTTTACATGCCCAGATTTATTTACCTTTGCAGAACCAGCTTTATCCTTGTCTTCAGTCGAAGAACCGTAATGCTAACGCTTGCGAGTGAACAAACTTGAGTGCTTAAAACTTCCTCGGAACTTTAGAAGGCCAGCAAGCTTACTTGAGATGAAAAGACTACTTTGATCATTTTTCTGTTGCTCAAATAATAATAGTCAGAGTTTTTTTCCTTTAGTTTTTTCAGTTTAATTACATAGTTTTGTTATCTTTCTGTACGCAAATTTTCCTTTCACTCGCTGTGAAGTAGCGGAGAACGACAACTGCCGGCAGTGACTCCAAAACAATCGACTCTTTGCCCGAGCTGGATTTGACTGAAGCAAGCAAAACAAATCCTTATGTGCAGTTTTCTGTATTTTCTAATGATTCAGTTTGCTGAGTTAAATTTGCTTGAATGAAGACCCTCGCATGGACCAGTTATTTATTACTCAAAAAAAGTAGCTAATCTAGCCAAGTAGTCGGAATCATGGCTTGGCTGCGAAGCTCGCAACTGATCTTTTGCTTTTAAGATCTTTTATAGGTAGGTTGTTTCCGTACAGAAAATTCACTTCTTCTTTGTCAGCAGTTATAAGAGCCTTAAGCCTTATGTTTTTTTTAAAATGAAAATTTGTTGCTTTGCAACCTTATTGAAGCTTTTTTAGTTCACTTAAGCTGAATTTTATGCATGATGGAATTGTTCTTTGCTTGTGGCATCTCTTTGCCAGCTTAAAGTGGCCTCTATGGTCCTTAAACTGACCTCAATCGGTAATTAAATCTTACACATAATTGGAAAGAAGTTTTTGCAATAATGTAACTTCAACTTGTTTGAAGGAAATCTTACTTACGCGTAGGTTTTTAACAGGTGTTATGCATGTTCAACTTGACCACACAAAGCAAAATTAATCTGCGCAAAACGATCAAGTTTAAAAAGCTATGGTTGCTTTGAGAAGATCTTGGGGAAGATTTACTAGATAAAGATTAACTCTTTTTCTGCCCACATATCAACGCCAAAACTTCTACATCGAGGATGTTGTTTATATTTTAGTGATCTGCGGAGCTAGAAATGTCCGATCGAGCGTGGGTTTTAAAATATCAGCTCGAGTGCGACAAAGTTCAGTGACTTCAAACGCATTGGGGGCAAACTTGAATTTCTTTGGGCAGATTATTATACAAAGATATTTTGTTTTTGTGTCCACGGCGGAGCTCCGGACCTTATATATCCAGCAAATTCCTTATATGAACACATTTTGTGAATGCATCTTGAAAAAAATCAGACTTAAGCACGCACATTTCCAGTACAACTCAAGGAAATTAGTAAATGTCGTTTAAGTCCGTTGTACTATGATGTATTCTTCGAGAAAATTAAATAATAAGAAGGTTATAACCACAGCTTGCAACTTTTGAATTTATGGCCGCACAAACCACTTCTGCGCCAAGTCGACTCAAAAAGCTCTGTTTTGAATTTCCCGCTTTTTTCACCTGACCAACATTGACGTCACAAGCTGTTTTTTCCGACAATTTTTCCGACCGCTCTACGAAGATAAGGGCCAAAAAACAGCAATTTTTAATTGCGAATATCTCGGAGATACTTGCTAGAATTGAGCTGAAACTTCATAGAATGTTTATTTGGTTCATATTAAACATATTTCCTTAGAATTGAACTAAAATAAAAAATTCCGAATTTTTGGTTCATTTGACCTTTAACCTTTTTATTTTCCATCCACTGAAAGCAAATTCAAATTTGGAGAACCGGGATTGTTCAGTTTCTAAAACTAGAAGACTGGTCAAAACAAATCTAGTAGTTGAATCAGCTCGAGAAGTGTAGGGGCCGCTAATCCAAGCCCTAAGATAAGTGGGGGGGGGGGGGCGTTCTCGACAATATATTTTTCCCTTGCGAGCCCCAGCTTGGTCTAAAATATGGCGGGGAACATAATCCCCCGAACCCCTCCCCTAGATCTGCCACTGAGTTTTGTGAGTGCAATTTATTCTCATCATAATTAATACACTTGGGAGTATTCATTACTGTGGAAACTAAGAAATGTGAAGCTTAACGGGCCAATGGTTTTTCGGGTTTGTGTTTTAACCTCAATTTTTCGGTTTTTGATCTAAACATTTGCGACGCAAAGTTGCCACTTTTTAGCTACCTCACCTCGTTAACCAATCAGAGGGCCAGTTTCCATTTACCTTTAATATTTCTGGTTAATTAAGAACGCGGAAAATTCATCTACAAAGACGAAAAATTGAGGTGATATTATATGATATTATATGGTATTTTATGATATAGACACGAGTGTTTTACTGGAAAATATACCACTCGTAAAATTCATAAAATCTACATCCGTGACCCGAGTGGTCTATTTTCCATAATCTCACATGTGAGTTTATCGATGACGTAATTTCGGTAATTTCTCTCTTAGTCTATTATTTTATCGATGTCTTTTTGTCTATATAATAAAAAGAATATCACATGGCGGCTTGAAGATATGAATTTTATTTTCTCGTGGCAAAAACAATATTTTACTCACTCGCTACGCTCGTTCGTAAAATATTGTTTTGCCACTCAAAAATAAAATTCATATTTTGCGCCACCATGTAATATCCTCTATATATGATAGGATTCAAACAGGGATGACGGTGACGTGTTCGATTACCAAGCAATTGGGAGCTAATCGCTTACTCAAATCATCTCTTGATCTAGCTTTAAAAATTAAGGATCGGACCGGCGTAGCTATAGCGTAGATATATGAATTATTTATTTGAACAAAGTACGGATACTGGATTATACCTTATCCTCTTTTGATTATAATACATGTAAGATCAGTCAACGTAGCAATTATGTCATAAAGCCCGAAGAAAATATTTTAAATCATGACAATAGTAGCTAAACCTTACTTACCCAATTTGTGGATGTCTCTTTTTCACAGGACAGAGATGAATACTGTCTGCTCCATTTTTGTTGGATGGATAGTGCTTCTAATCGCTTTTGGTAATCTAAATGTTGTTGTTGTTGTTATTTTTTTGTTAGTTTGTTATTTGTTTGCTTGTTTGTTTGTATTTTGTAAAGGTTTCTGGCAACCCAGCAAAAAATAATGATGAATCAGAAAAGTTTCTCAGATTAAAACGATAACTTACAAATCAATTTGTTAGTTTGTTTTAATCACATTCTAATACAAATCTTATCTTTTAACTTACATTGACATAAAACATGGGAACTGCTTTTTTTTTTCAGTTTACAAATTTTTTAATCTGGTAAATTAATCTGTGTGTGTAAGTCTTCAGGAGTAGTCAGAATTCCCAAGATGAAGTACCTGTGGAAAGATCTATCCATGCTGAAGTTGTTGTTTACCAGCTTAAATAGCTTGAAAGCGAAGGAAGGAAAATATGCATCGTTGAAGGTGTTTCGATATAGTTTTTCGGAGGCCATAGCGATATTTTTCAATCGCTTTCAAAGTGATTTTATCCTTGTCTGATCGCTATAAAATTTTCAGCAATGATTGACTATAGATTGAAATTTGTCAAAATGTAGGTTTAAGTAAAATGGATATTACTATGACAACAATAAACAAAAAACTTTGAAATTGATGAACGCCTAATTTTGCGCGATCTAGTCCTGCTAGAGGAACTTAAAGTCTGGTGTTTAGCAAATAACCTCCTTAAGAAGTAAAAAATTCTGTTCGTTTGAATTCGACTAAAACGAAGATATATTTCAAACATTAAATTTCCAATAGCCGTGATACGTTTTAAATGACTCAAATTATTCTTAAGTAGCTGTGACTGCATTAAAGCGATCCAAAGTCAACAGAACAACACAGTGTGTGCTTTAATCTCACAGGAAAACAAACTTCGAAGACGCGTACAGAATTCGGTGACTTGGACCAAAGCTGGCCATAAAAAGCGATAGTTAAGCGATGGTATGTAAACTTGTCCCTTTACAACAGTGAGTCACACTTGAACTTCTACGTAGCTTGTATTAGACTTGTACCACAAGATGCACGATAGTTGTACGGTTTGTAAGGTTTCGAGAAACTAAAACAAAATTATAACTGAATATTCTTTGGAACGTTTTCTTTCTATTTGCAGTGAGAAAATATCTAAAGGCTTTTTAAAGTTCTATAAGCTTATAATCATGGTGGGCTGGCAACGGCCTTTGATCTTGCCGCTTTTCGGCTTTCCATGATCGCCCCAGTTAAGAAATCTGTCAATCATTCGACAACTGTAGCGAGCATGCGCGAAACGGGCTGGGAAAAATAACAAGGAGCTCATCTTCGCAGCGATTCGACAGTGTGAAGTGAATTCGCTTTTATAATTTTAATCTTGTTGGTCATTGCTTTCTTTCGACTTTGCTGTAGCCAATTTTTTTCCGCGGTAATGTGGAGCTTACGTTTTCTTTTCTTCTGGTCTTGCGTTTGTCATTACATGCGGTTTACTACGCTGAGAACGAGGCTAGTGAACATGTTCCTCGATGTCCGACCTTTTGACTATGTGTTTCTGTTTAGAAGACCCACAAGACTAAAAGAAGGGCCAGCTCTCCAATACGTTTGTAGAAGAGTTTATATTTTCAAGTGAAAGGCCCTAAATTAATTCTTCGCGATATTAAAAAAAGTGTCTTGGCTGTGGTCGAGTAAAAGAGTTGTCAGAGTTGTTTACGGTTTTACTACACCTTTAAGACGAGAAGAAATAATGATTGAGATTCTTAATTTTACATCCTTGATTGAGAACTTATCCTGGCAGAGTTGCGTTGGATGATTGAGTGGCATGGTCAAATCTCGTAGTTCATGTGTTTCTTTAAGTACTAGAAGCTAAATAAATTTTGCCAAGAGATCATTCTCTCTTGATTTTGCACTTGTTGATATGTTAAAGTTTCGTTCTTCGTGTGATTTAATTTAAACTTTACCGTAGTTTCTAACAAATGAATCTTAGGCAATTAAAAGGGTAATTATTTTTTGTGTTTGGAATTCGCTTTTCATGACATCAGTTATTACACTGCCTTCAGTTTGAGTTCTCATTCAAATGTGTTTTGTTGCAAACAAAAGAGGGAAAAATTATAAATTCCAAACACTACACTACCCCTTGGAACAAGATTATGGTTTAAAGAAGATGGGATTAGCTAGGTTCAGAAAATAAATGTTCAACTTTGCATGTTTTGACAAGGACCACATCTGGCTAAATATGCTTCAAAGGGAATTTATAAAGTCAGGGAAATGGTGACATTTCTATTTTTGCCTGTCCTTTGCCCACTGTGATCAGTTTTTGCCATACAGTTGCATGTACTTTTTAACACCTTTGGACATCAACCTGCCAGGTTAGTTTGTGTCTGTATATAAATGTAGTTAATGAAATCAAATCCTCTCAACTGGATATGAAAAACACCATAGGATGCCTTGGAAAAAAAATGTAAAATCATATTATTAAGATAACATATTTATTTGTAGTCAACTGAATATTGGAAACTTGTGTTGAGGCAGGCAAAAACATTTTTCAGAGACCATAAACATTCACTGACTTTGCTGTTACAACAAGTGATAAAAGGGTATTAAAATGTCAGATCACCTCCCTGCGGCTTTGCTGTTACAACAAGTGGTAAAAGGGTATTAAAATGTCAGATCACCTCCCTGGGCTTGCCCTGAAAGAGATTATGGGTGGCATAGTAGGACACATTGTTTATTTCCCTACCCTTTTTAAGCCAGGAGCCGTTATTTTATAATTCTGATTCATTTCATTTACTAATATACAGAATTAAGTTAACTTTTAAACTTAGAAACATGGAAAAAAAACTTGGGGAAAAATGGTGGTACCAAAAATGTAACTATAGACTGCTCTTCATCAACCTTCACAGCCCAAACAGACACCCTGTTCAAAACTCTAAAGGGTGAAATGGTCACCACCCTAAATCAGCAGCACATACCCATCTAGGCCAAGTAAGCCAAGGGTAGTATCATAGAAAGAACTGCTGAGGGGATTGGGCTTCAGAGACAATAACTTCTTTTGATGGTTGATAAAAAATCAATTTTACCTTGTTTGTTTTTGTCGTAAATCAAATTCATAACTTACACAAACAACTGAAGTTGTACATTTTTCAAGCTCCTTCTGATTCTCTTTATAAACTTTGCAAAACATTCAATTTTCTTTTTTTCTGTTTCTTGTACTTCAGTCCTTTGAGGGATTTTCTCAATGCATACTCCCTTTGATGTACTCACTCTTATTAGCCACTGGATAAGCCTCTTCCCCGCACTAAACCATTATAATCATTTCAATTAAAATTCAGAACTACAGTGTAATTCTTGTACAAACAATTCCAAGGAAATACTTGAAACCGAAGTCACTATCTAATACGAAACTACTAAATACAGTACTGCTGTTGGAAATTTATTGATTATCACTCCAATGATATTCCGGTGAAGGTTTTGAAGGTTCAGTAAAACCCTCCCAGCCTTCTATAATATTAAAAATATCTTTTACTGATAGACCCAGTATATGTGAAGCAAAGTGACTGGAAAATTTACTCTGGCTTTACTAAATTGGCCCTGTATTCTGTATTTTCCCCCATATATATTTGTTGTGGCTCCCGGTTTACAAACAAACTGACGAACAGCGAAGTAGAAAATTTGTTTAATGAACATTCCTATATGACTGTTGCAAGACTCATACTACTATAGTGAGCTCGTAGCATATGTTTAGGATAAGGAAGAGAGTTCTTAATACCGCTGTAGGTGGAAAAATATAAGAGATGGAGACCAGGCTGCTTGCTCGAAAATTCACGAAGCTTATAAATAAGTGAACTTGCAGAGATGCCGAAACACGATAAGTTTAGTCACCCAAGAGCTGTTCATACATCACGCCTCCTGATGTCCAAAAATTCCATTAAAAATGTTCTTGAAAACCTTTCCTTGATGTTTGGACGCGGGAAGACTCAAAACCGAGCAAAAACTCATCGTCACTCTCCATGTCTGCATTCTCCGCCATATTTGTTGATATTTGCTTTGAAGGAAAATGGTACTCAGTCTCACTCGGCCAAATTTCTTAACTGGGGCGATCATATAAACTCGGTTCCAGACCTCGATGCTAGCCCCCCGTGCTTATAATCAAACCTGATACTCGGTCAGATCGATCATTGTCTCAAATCTTACAAACGTGCATAAACTAAATAGCCGCATAAACTAAGCCCGACTTCGTTAAATTAAATATAAAAAAACAAACATCAAATACAATAATTACTCAGGCTTACCATTCGAGATGCTCTGAAAACTATTAAGTAAGGCCAGAATCGCTTCAGACTTTTCAACCCTCTTACGCATCAAGCAAGGTGAAAAACGAAAACGATGCCACCCGAAATCGGATTTCCGACTTTCACAAGCGACGTATTTCTCAACCAAAAACCCAATAAACAAACTAGCTATGAAGAACAGAAGACTCTTGATAGCAACAGAATTTCATTTTGTACATTCAGCGGAGAAAGACAGTTAAAAACATCACAAGTTGACACAAGACTCTGTCAGCTTCAGCTGTCAAAGTAAACAAGATTCAAGATGCTGCATAAATTTTCTGCATGAGCTCACCTGTCAAATTTTGACCAATCAGAGCATAAAAATTGGACGTAGAGCGTGACCAACGCGTGACCTTGGTGAGAAAAGGCAAAAGCAACTGGCATGTCTTCCCTGCCTGTAAAAACTGGCTGAATTTTAGCTTCCGAGGTCAGTTTGAAATCAAAATTTTAATAGTGCGACACATATAAAAAACAACATATTTCATATGAATTAAAGAAAATTAAACTTAAGCCTGCGATCATTTGAAAACTAGTAACTTGTCAGCGGATACCTTCAAAAAGATACTCGAGCTCGATGGGTCGACACCTGAGCCCGCGATACGGTCAGTTAATACCGGTCAGCGGATACCCTGTTTCGACAGCTGTCAATTGATCACAACATTGATGTACAATATGTGTGCAATATCAGTCTTCCTGTGCTACCAAACTAGCTAGAAAGTGTGAGATTGAACATTGGTTGTCCTATGGTGCGGACGGACGGGCGGGCGGGCTGCGGGCGGTGTACGGTCACGTGATTACCAAATTTTCTCGGATGGGTAGATTTACTTACCCATGGTGCTCCGCAGGCGCGCTTCGCGCGCCAGAGCTCCGCTAACAATAAACACTAGAAATACCTAGTAAGGAAAGGCGAACTAATATCCATGACTAATACATTTCAGTGTGAGTATTAGTCATGGAGGTATGTATGGTGCGCATTATTTTGGAAAAATTAGCATAACGTCAAAACAGTGAATGTTGCATCCTCGGAGACCCAGGGGCAGTCAGTCGGGTCGGGAGAAAAGGCAGGACGAAAGTTTTCAAGTACGGGCGAAAGAGCCCCTGGGTACCGACTCTCACCGAACTATTTCCAAAAATTCAAGCGGATGCCGCCTCCTGATTGGGCACAAAAAAATGCTTTGTATTATTGTGCCCAATCGGCGAACAGTTCCTCCTGAGTTCTTTCCGTGAGTTCGTACACGACGGCTATTGTCTCGCAACACTTGCCCGGTTCGTTCATCAAGCTTGTGCGTGCAAGAAAAACTTTTATTTTCTACTTTCCTAACCAGAAACGAAGGAACGTTTGGGATGCTATCAGCAGGAGCAATTTAATTTTCCCAGAGAATATTCTGTTTTTGACGGATCACAATGTATCGTAAATAATAGGAACTTTAAGACGCGGCGGCGACGAGAAAGTCAAATTAGCAATAGCTTCACAGGGCAAAACAACAACTTTGCACGTGCATCACGCTTTTTTGTACATTTCTTTGCCGTCAACTGCACGACTACCTGTGAAAATGCCTAATTTCACGTTTTGTGAAGGACGTAAACAAGCAATGACAAAATTCATTCTCTTCATGAACTTGGATGGTTGAATTCAGCGCCAGAAGAGTCAGCGCTTGCATTTGACAAAGTAAGCCAGTTGGAATAATCACGATAGAGACTGAAAAAATGTGAATTCACTTTTCCTTGCCACGTGGTTGTCAGCCGTCGTGGTATCTTTTAATATATAGATTTAGCCAGGGCTAAAAGCGAAGCTCCCGTTAATTAATTCATAATTTAACTCAAACAATAAGATTAGGCCTGGAAAACAAATAGACCTATTCGTGTATTGTATTTGCATTAGCTGTAGCATCATAATGTGGCATTCACCAGTCTCTCCAACATTGCTCCATCAGAGAGACTATGAATAATTGGACAACACCGAAATATAATTTTAAGAAACACATGCGCCACGATAGTCCTTGGCGGCAGCCAATTTACACGTTGCATTCCTCTGTCTAAAAGAGAGGCCAAAATAAAAATCAGGCCGGATTTTTTGTGTTCGACAAGTTTAGTTTACTAGTAAATCTTGGCGACAAATCTGGTGGCGTGTAAACCAGCCTTTTAAACATACTTTTTCTCATCACGTCTCAGGTAAACAGTACACAGACCTCGGACAGAATTTGTTCTTTTTTGCCCTATTTAAACCTATAATTCTGCAGTTTTTCACAATTTTGCAAGAGAATTTGCACTCATTCAATATCCACGACGATCAAAGCACGCGCTTCCTTTGCACAACAAATTATAGCATTGAATTAAAAAACGTTTTCTGTTAGAAAAATCTGGTCCTATGTGATATGCGGGGTAATAATTATGGGCTTTTAATGAAAACGATAAAAAAAATTCCCAAAATCATTTTTCGGCCAGCCGGACGGGTTCTCACTTTTGACAGGCACCAAATTTGCAATGCGATTAATAGAGTTACCATTATTTACGCTTCAACATGATAGAGAAATTGTTATGTTTAGGTTTTATTTCCCTTTATTCATTAAACTGTGTATGATTTTGCTATGTGTAATCTTTAAAAGCGAGTGGTATTTACGCGCGGCGTTTTGAGTATTCCTACATGCGATGTTTATGTTCGACTGGAAACAACCGGTGCAGCGATGAAAATTGCGAGAGGGACTACTAACAATCAATAAAATAAGTTTAATTTGGTGAAACATGTACACAGACAATAATTTTTTTTCGAAGATAAGTATTGAGAGTAAAGTGTCTCAGAAAATCATGAGTCAGGCAAGCATAAGCTTATTTATGTTTTAAGCCGGCTTCCCGGTGTTCGCTCTTTTTCAAGATGAACTCGAGGCAAGAAAATCACTAAGAGCTTTCTGTTTACAGCCAAAATCATAACTAAATAATGTTCGGAACCTTTTCTTTGAATTTGCGGGTCGAAAAATGTCTAAAGGCTTTTTAAACCTGATACTATTTTAGGTTAGATCATTGCTCGTGTTTTAACTTAAGCCACATAAACCATACGCTCGACTTCAGGAAACCGAAAAAAAAAAAACATCAAAAACTATAATGGCTCAAGCTTACCAGTCAAGATGCTGCTTCTGAAGGTCATCAAGTGTTCCAGAATCGCTTGAGACTTTTCAACCTTCTTACGCCTCAAGCAAGGGTAAGTGAGTAAGCTCATTTTTGAAAACGATGCCATCCGAAATCGGATTTCCAATGACTTTGACAAGCGGTGCATTTGTCAACAAAAAGCGCAATAAACAAACCAGCCACGAATTACAGAAAAATCTTGATAGCAGCTGTATTTCATTTTGTACACCAAGTAGAAAAAGACAGTTTAAAACATCACAAGATGACACAAAACTCTCTCAGCTCCAGCTATCAGTAAGCAAGTTTCCAGACACTGCAAAATTTTCCGCATAAACTCACCTGTCAAATTTAGACCAATCAGAACATAAAAATTGGACGTAGAGCGTGATCAACGCGTGACAGTGAGAAAAGTCAAAAGCGATTGCCTTCCCTGCATGTAAATGTAAAAGCCGGTTGAATTTTCGTGTCCGAGATCAGTGCGAAATCAACATTTTAAAAGTGCGGCTCATGAAACACGACTTATTTCATATGCATTTTAAAAAAATTGAACTTGAGCCTGCGATCATTTGAAAAGAAGCAACTTGTCAGCGAATATCTTCAAAATATTTCTCGAACTCAGAGGGTCGATACCTGAGCCCGCGATATGGTCAGGCGATACTGGTCAGCAGAAACACTGTTTTGACAGCTGTCAATTAATCAAAACATGGATGTACAATATCAGGTTGCAGGCTCCCAAACTAGCTAGAAAGTGTGAGATTAAACATTGGTATGCCTGTGGTGCGGACGGACGGAAGGTCGGGTGGTCGGTGTACGGTCACGTGATTGCCGAACTTTCTAGGATGGATAGATTTTCTATAAAGCTATGGGGCTTCGAATTGAGCCCGTGATCAAATAAAATATCAGTGCAAAACTTTAAACACTACGTGAACTCAATAGATAGAAAAACGAGCCCGCGATCCACTAAGGTGATGATTGTCAGCGTATACTCTAGTTTGACAGCTGTCAATTAACCTTCATTAGAATGGCGAATATTCGAATTAACAGACTACGAGTGTGAGTAGGACATTTCCGTCCGGCATGTAGTGGAAAATGCCAGATCGTGTACCTGAGCGAATCTGAGCCCTCGTTATGAGTTTTCTGATAGCGGTCTGCACATGTCCCATTTTGACAGTTGTCAATTGACCTTAATTTGGCCTACCAATGTAACTTTAAACGACTGTCAGCCAACTGACAGCCTTGCCTGGCGTAGTTTCGTTTTTATGTTGAATTGGTAAGTGTGACATATTATATCAGCTTATATATAGGGGCAAAACGACTGGTCTTTTATCTGAGCCCGCGAGACGGTCATGTGATAATTGTCAGCGGATGTCTGATTTTGACAGCTGTCAATCTAATCGTACTCATACCGGTGGCTTACATAACTAAGAGGCTAGTCAAGTTGTGCAAGATCTATTGTGACATTTGACATCGGCTTACATGAAGTGTGTGTGTACGGACGGGCGTACGCTACGTCATAACCAAATTTTCTGGGATGGATAGTTTACCAAATTTCTTACCCATGATGCTCCGCTGCGCGCGCGCTTCGCGCGCGGGAGCTCCGCTAAAAACTCCCTAGTATTTACGCAAGACGCGCGACCGATGCACGCGTGAATACCTGTTGTAAGCTCAAGCTTGTATTTTTGGAAAAGCGTCTTTGTTTTCGGGCAGACAATATTTTGAAATCTGATGGGGATTTTATATCAAACTGAAAGTTTCCTGACTGCGTGCATTTCTTTGGTGCATGAGCCAGACAAGCCGTGATCGAGACAATAGCCGTCGTGTACGAACTCACGAAAAGAACTCAGGAGGAACTGTTGGCCGATTGGGCACAATAATACAAAGCATTTTTTGTGCCCAATCAGGAGCCGGCATCTGCTTGAATTTTTGGAAATAGTTCGGTGAGAGTCGGTACCCAGGGGCTCTTTTGCTCGTACTTGAAAACTTTAGTCTCGCCTCTCTCCCGACCCGACTGACTGCCCCTGGGTCTCCGAGGATGTGAATGTTGTAACGCAGATTTTTGACCGGTTCGTATAAAGGTAGGTTTGTCTTGAAATTTCAAGGTGCTGCAGTGAATCAATCTTACTGAAAGTTTCAGACATTTTTATATACATTATGAATATTATGTGAAGAGATTTAAAAAAAAACTCGTTCGAGTTGTTTCGGAGATATTCAAGAAAGCGCTAAAAGTCCAAATTCTGAATGAAGTTGCACTTAGACAGATGGTGAGAAAACACCGGGGTTAGTTTTTAAGATCGCAAGAACGAAAGTACACCAAAATTTCCTAGCATCAAAATATGTTATCAAGCAGCATTCTGACACTACTTAAGAATAATTTGAGTCATTTATAACGCTTTTATTAAATAATCTATCACGGCTATTGAAAATTTAAGGTTTGAAATATATTTTCGCTTTAGTCGAATTCAAACATACAGATCGTTTTACTTCTTACGGAGATTGTTTGCTAAACACCAAACTTTATATTAAGTTCCTAGTGTTGGATTTTCAGTAGCAGATTTAAATTTAGATCACACAAAATTCGGCTTTTCTCAGTTTCAAAGTTTTTTGTTTATTGTTGTCATAGTAATAAAGATTTAACTTAAAACTATATTTTCACTCAATCCATAACCAATTACTGGTGAAAATTTCATAGCGATCGGACGAGGAAAAAACCACTTTTAAGGCGATTGAAAAATATCGGTGTGGCCTCTGAAAAACTGTATCAAAACACCTTAATATAGAACGAAAATGACCAAAGCGGTCCTCAAAAAGTAAAAAGGTCATCCTGTATACAGAAAAATTATTGGAACATTTTTATGAATTGTCGCCATTTTTTATCATTTTTATTTTTACTTACCGGGAGAAGAAACGAAAGGTTTCTTTGTTACAATCCCCCAAACTGGCCGAACCGATCTGGTGCAAAAATTGGTTGAAGAAGAGATAGGTCTTAATTTGAACGACCGACAACGCCTTTACCTCTACGGATGCTGGTGTGGACGAGGAGGACACGGGATAGTTTTGGACAACATTGATTAGTAAGTAAAATCTGCCATAAATTTCAATGAACACTAAATAAATAATGATAATAAAAAAAAACAAATGATTGTTAAAAGGTAATGGCAGCGAACACATTTCTCTATTGAGTCTGGCTACAATGACTGGCTACGGCAGCAACCAGAATTATTCTTTGGCGAAAAGGATTGGAATGCGGTGCAACTACAAATGTTAAAAATACAAACCACACTGCACTGAATTCTATATCTTGTCCTCCAGAACTATCTGGTATGAAACACTTGAAAATTTTCCTTGATACAACACCGGACAAAACTGTTAAGATAGTTCCATCTGTTTGCTAACTTTTGCGCCATACTACGTCTCCTCTAAAACGAAGAATGAGCAAGTCCCCTCGTCACATGGTATTTTGTTTTGGTCTAAAAACCAAATAACGGCCATGCTATCCTAAACAGCTTTGGATATAAGGGAAGGGGGGAAATCAAGCATTCATTTGGCGATGGTTTCCATTTCTGCCAGGATGACGGGAAAAATATCGAATATTTTTGCAATGTGTCTAAACAAGGTTTGTCCGAGGCTGTAGATTTCTCTTTTTCTAGTGTTTCATAATTTGTTCCTTCGTTGTCAACTTTTCAACAGAAGGTGCATGATAATCGAGCCTATTGTCAGCTTAACTCGGTGTCTTACATCTATGGGGAAACTGTAAGGCGGCCAAAGAATCCATCAGTCTTTGCTCGATAATTGCTGCAACTTGAAGTTAATGCCAGGTTATGGTGTTACTGAGTCGACTAGTTCTGATTCATTATGAGTACGAGTAATAATAACAGTACGTAGAGGGGAAACGAAGCTTAATAACTAAAGACAGCTGCGGTTGCTTTGAGCGTTGTATGACCATCTGTGGAACTGGAGCTTAGAACGCTTTAGATATTTATTCATTTATTTATTTCTTTTTTTCTTTACTTAAATTTATCCTCAAGCTCTTACTTTTTGCTCCATCTGTTTTAAAACATTCCACCCTTTTATAGAGGGTTTTCACATGACGTCACGGCGTCCATATTGGTGTCCCAAAACAATGAAACGGCGCCCATGTTGGTGTCCCAAAGTCGTCCTGTGGGAGTTGAACTCCTTTGTTATGGAAACGCTTTCTTTTGTTCCAATAAATTTGCATAGATGCTGGTCTCGTGAGTGAAAACACTCTATACTTGTGCACAAGCTTATGTAAACAACTCTTCAAACGGAACTTTTTCATTCCATTAACTCGCGGACTATTCTGCTTTGAAACTTGCCAGAGAATTATTCCGGCCACATTCACGGTCATTGTGGTGTTGGTACTATACTCCTCTCTCCTCCACAGACACACCCGCTGGGTACCCCAATAAAAATAGCAAATAATCGAAAAATAGAAAGAGCGCGGGGGACGATGGGAAGAGAGAACATCGTGTCTCGCGCGCTTTCTTTTTCTTTCGCCCCAGCCTCCCTACAACACAAAGAGGCCTCTGTGGAGGAGAGAGACTGTACTCTGTTTGTGTAAACTTACTACATTCACAGGTGATAAAGACAGATTGGATCAATTTAGGTTTTTAAGAAACTGCCCACCTACCCCTCCCCTAAGCCATCATTTTGCCCAAAGTGAGAACAAAGAGTTAATGTTAGCTTAGGGGATGGGTAAGTGGGCAGTTTCCCGAAAAATCTAAATTTATGCGACAGGTTCAGGTTTCTGAAGAAAACATAATTCCGGTATTAGGGTCACCTACACGACCTACACTGGGGAGCCAACTGTTCCTACATTTCCTTACAAAACTTAATAAACCGTTTACTAAAGAAACAAAGAGTTGGCTCGATCACCCTCCTAGCCGAGCCAGCTTTTCTCCATATAAACTTTGGGTCACCATCACCATCACTATCATTATCGTCATCATCGTCACCTTCGTTGTCGTCGTCGTCATCATCATCATTAGTTGACTTAGTTTCTTTCTCAAGTTTTTCTACTATTTTTTTTTAGCTGTTGTAAAGTTCATGATTTTTGTGAGAACTACCTAACAGACAGAGACAAATGTGCAACAAAGCGTTCAAACATCGACTTGGCCTTCCAGTACAACAACGCCACCAAAAAATGTAGTAAGTGCATTTTGTGATTGATGTTTCAGTTATGACAGATCAGATGGAAAAAAAGTTGAGGGTGCGTTTCTTTACTAAAATCCAAGATCAGATCAAAAATCCCGATCATTAGGATTTTTGGTTGAGAAAGTAAAGATGTATTCAAAAAGGGATTAGTTTTCAACAAGAGAGGATAAAGGGGACAGAGAAGGCATCCCCCATACACACCCTATTCCATAGGTAATTCGTCTCGAGTTATTTTTAGAATCGGGATAAAGTTACCTCGCGCGCTACGTGGATGTTTCGTGGAGGTTTCGTATGACTAAGCGCCATGCAAAACATGTCGGGCGAAAGGCAATGAAAGCGTAAAGAGATCGAGAGCATTCCTGAATATTGAAGCGAAATGAGTCGTCGCTCACTTGGGAAAAGGGAATCGCTGGACTCTTTGATAAAGTTTACTCGAAGTTGTCGTAACCTCAGCGCTTTAATAAAATGAGAAATTTCGCCGGTTTATTAAAAGCGGTCGTTGGTACAATAAACCAAGTAGCAAGGAATATTCATGTACATGTAATTCGTTTTACAAATTTGAATTTTATTGTAGTTTTTTTAAGCTGTTAAGCGCTGTTGATCAGTGAATGTAAATAGCGCTCTAGAAGTTATCAAATTATTATTATTATAGAACGACAAGTGTTATTTTTGTTGAATAATAAAAGACTAATAAAAGAATAAATATCAAACCAGAAATTACTCTCTTCAAACTGTAAATTATAAATGATCCTGAGAGAATATTCACTGAGTTAAGGATTTCCCTGCTGTACTGTTAGCTCTATACAAGAGAGTAAGGGCGATTCTTTTTTAATTTCCGTTTCGCTAACACAGCTTTAGCAGAAATCTCTCTTTAGTCGTTTTCGTAGACAAAACGAAAAGCAATATTGCTCTCCGCGTCTTCCGCCATTTTTTTCTGCCTCAATTGGTGAAGGACGCTTGGCTCTGAGCGTGGGTCATTCACGCGGAACACATTCTCGCTCTGTGATCGGCTGTTGTCTAATCCCCCTTGGGATCTGTGGTCTTAAAAATAACTCGAGACGAATTACCTATGGAATAGGGTGTGCATGGAGGATGCCTTCTCTGTCCCCTTTATCCTTTCTTGTTTTCAATTAATTCCATAGAAACGACCTACAATAACGACGGTATCCCGGAGAAAGAATAACACGGCTGCTGACTAAGGTTGCAAGTCTGCTGCTATTTCATTGTATTCTTGACGGTTAGCTTTAGGATACTCAGGGGCGAATCTAGGGGGAGGGTGCAGGGGGTGCGCACCCCCCCTCCCTGAGATGACCTGCGGTTTTCTAATACAACTGGTATTCTGCAAAAAAAAAACTATGTGGTTTATTGGTGTTGAAGTAGAGCAAGAGACAAGTGCACCCCCTCCAAAAATAAATCCTGGATCCGCCCCTGGATACTGCTTTAGATTGCCAAATGAAGACGATGTATTCTCGAAATAAGACATGTGTTGGAAAAATAAAGTCTTGCAAGACGCGAAGGCGAAGTTGAGTAGAAGTTTTTTCCTTGTAACTAGAACAATGCAGGTCCTGTTTGTATTGCGATTTTACCACCCCGATAAAACGGATAAAATCGATCGTTTAATCCATTATTCCAGTTCAAAAATGGCCGTAATGATAAGCAGTCTTGTCAAAAAGCTGATGTATGTATTAAAATTGTTTCGAGTTACCGCTGGCAATATTCACTCTTTTCAGATCCGTAGTAAAGAAACGTTTCGGATCATATATCCAAAGTATCCGGTACTGGATATGATCCATAAAATCCACCTCCGTTGTGGATCATTTGGATCAATAATTCTTTTTTTGATTTAGTAAAGAAACGAAATATCCGTAATTGGATTAAAAATTCGGATTAGGATTTTAGTAACGAAACGCACCCTGAATTGTTATATAGCTGAATTTTTTTTCCCAACAGCGCGCGCTTATACATATACACGCGTAATCGGAATCCGATTTCAATCATGATTAATTTATTTAAAGTGAAGGGTGGTTGGCGGATCGGATCTCTCTCTGTACTATAGAAAGGCGAAAATAAAAAAAAACAAAATGAAAGAAGATAGGTTTACAGGCACGTATGCGAAACACACGTCACATGTGGATCTTATAAGAAAGTGAAGGGGGCGCTCCCTTAATTGGCCTAAACGGGTAATTGCCGCTGAGCGACGAAACGATTTTTGGTTCTTAGGGTCTTGAGTCTCAACGAGAGTATAAAATTTCGCCATTCAGTGTCTTGAACAGGAAAGACTTTAAGTGAGTGTAAAGGTTAGAGATGAGCGGTCTACGTTTGTGGAATCCACATTTTTTAAATTTTTTTTTCAAATAATGTAATTCTATGATGTCACTTTGAAACTGGTGTCAGTTCGAAAGGACCCAGGTTCATAAAATAGGGCGTCTTGTGTTAAAGGGGTTAAGTTACGAGGATATTTCTGTTTTAGGTTAATTCTGTGCTTAATTCATTACTCAGTGCCTTTACCAATACACAAAATGCTCATGTAGTGTTATGAAGAAGATATTAAACAAATTTCATCAGGGAACACTAACCACAATAATATTTTGGTGATTTGTACAGGCATTGCAGTAAAATTTGAAAAAGTCGGCCCCATGTTTTCAAGTTTTAATCCATGCCAATCCTTACCATCCGTAACAACAAACGACAGGAAACAGTTTCAGTACCCAAATGTAGTCTTACAGAACAAACCAGGACCTTTTTTAGGGGAATTAAATTGATGCGAAGACATGTTTTAGCTTTGAAAAAAGATAGTGACTAGCGTGACAAAGTCTCTTTAAACAGGGCAGGGCTGTCTTGATTTGAAGGGCTCGACGTCGCATTTCGACCCAAACTTCTCTTAAACGTATCAGCCCCCCACCCCCCTGGGCTCATAGGTGATCTTGATGCTCTTTACAAAATTCTATGTAAGTCAGTAGTTACTATAGGTAGTCTCACACGCAGGCGTTTCATGAGAAGTCGTATTTCCTCCCCTCTCATGCACATTCTGGGTTTGTTAAGAGAAAGGAAATAGGACTGCTTTGAAAACGTTTAGTGGGAGGGACTCGTAGTTAGAGCGTCTGCACTATTTGAATCCCACCAGAGACTCAAAAAGATGGCTTCTTTGTTTCGCACCCGGCGATCATAACATATTTCCCGACATTTTCTTAGAATTCAAGATTTTTAAGCTTACCATAAGAAACCAATTCCACAAAAAATATAATAGAGTAGAGAGAGATGCTGCTAAAGGTCTCTAGTCTAAAAGTGGTTACACTCTATACTGAGGGTAAATAGAATTATCATTCGTTGCAAATTTTTCTCCTTTTCACTGGACGAGAGCCCACCACGTGACTTGCAAAAAATGTCTACAAATAATGGTCTGCTCATGCGCAATGTCGTCCAATTTGTTTGACTGCAAATAATATTCTGCCCATGCGTAAATGACACCACGCTTTTCTCCTTCTTGCGATCGCTTGACAGATCGCTTGGCTTCCCGAACATATTCCTTTAAATAAAACTCGGTGATCGAATAATAAAACAGTTATTGTACTCGGTTATCGCAAAATATCGTGATTTGTCAGTGTCTCACGATGTTTTGCTCAACCCTCGTTCAATAATTGTTAATTACCTATAACTAACCCGAGCCTACTTATACTTGCTATTATAGCTCCAGTGAGTGGATATGGTACAGATGACATAGAAAAGGCGAAGTGTGGATATGCCACATGTCTCTGCGATATGGAGATGATTCGATGTTTTAAACACTATAAGAAAGACCTCGACTTGGATAAGTACCACGGATGGGAAGGACTTCAAAAGAAATCATGTGCTTTCAAAGGTAACATTTTCTTTATGATAAAGGGCTTTTTATATTGATTCATTCAAAATACTTTGCCGTTTCTATTTGGCTTAAAACCCCGGGATAACTCTTCAAACCAAGTTGGCGCTATCCAAAATTGTGGAAGACGGGAGCAAAAGGGCAATATACAATTATTACGATGGTATATTGCCCTAATATACAATCGCGTGAATCTCTTTTCCAGACAGCAGTGTGGCGGCGGCCTAGCATTTTTGGTGTTTAGGTAAAAAATAAGAGAGAGATAACAGCTATCCCATCATGACATTGGAGGGATAACTGACTAAAATGAACGGAATAAAATTAATGCAAAAACACGCAAACGTTATTGCTCGATTGATGTCATGGTTGTGTGCCGACTGAAAACTTTCAGTAGCCTTAAACTTTCACGTGATCCTATTCAGACAGGGCTCATAATTTCCAGTATCCAGGCATTACTGGATTAAAACAATGACGTAATATGCTTTTACTATGATGTCATATATGTATTTTTAATTTTTCTTAATGCTACTGTAAGACAGGAGCCTGGCACCTGTGTAAGAGCACTGAGACTTTGCATAATAATCTAAATATATTATTATTATTATTATTATTATTATTATTATTATTATTTTATTAACTAATTAATTAATTAATCTACATCAACTTTGCCCTCAAAGGCAATAACACTTAAACATAAACAAACCCTTTTTTAAGGAAACAAGCAAATTTTTAAAACATGGTTGTCAAAACTCAGTTGCAATGGTAATGACAATGTTTACGTGCACGTTGCGGTGAAATTTTTAGGAGAAGTCACTAAATTTGGTGGTGATAGCTTAATCGATTTTAAAGTTATTTAACTTTTTCGTGAGTTGGGGGGAGGGGGGGGGGGGGGAGGTCGAAAGCCCCCTTCCTGTGTGAATAGTGTTAAGGCGTTTTTATGTTTTTGTTTACAGCACGCGGAGACATATGCTTTAAAGATTCTTGCTACACATTTGCGCCAAGGGGAAATACATGGCCAGAGAACAGAAAAACCTGTCAAGACAAAGGGGGCGACTTGGTCGCTATGGAAGAAGAAGAAGAGTGGCAGTTCGTTAATACAGAAATTCAGAAACGCACCATTCCGAAACCCATGGAATATCACATTGGTTTGTTAAAAGAGGAAGGAGTTTGGAAGTGGGTCAATGGACGACCACTGACAATTAACAAGTCGCAAAAAATAGAGCCAGATTATCGGCAGTCGTCTGGTGATGGAGATGTGGCGGTAATGTCGAAGGATTACCCTGAATTCACGCAAGGATTGTTTAGTGACCTCGCAAAAGATAGAAAGAGACCATTTATATGTGAAATACCAAAAGGTAAGAGGAGTGAGCCAAATTTATGAGTAGTATTAAGACGTTTCTTGAGAAGTTGACCTTCTGTATCTTAATCTAATGCAATATTGACAGAAAAAACTTTGTTTTTGGCTATAGGCTCCGTCCACACGTACGTGTATTCGGATGTTTTCGGAAACAAAGATCTTTTCTTTCTTTTAGCCTTCAAACCACACATAAACTGCTTTCAGGCTGGCACCAAAAACGCAAGTTTACAAAAACGTTCCCAGAGTGAAAATGTTTGAAAACGCTACCCTCTCGTTTACGTGTGGACAGACAAATGCAGAGGCTTTCCAACCTCGTTCTTAGGGTCTTCTCGTTTTCAATATGGCGGCTACGAGAAGACCCAGATACATGTCATACATCATATACTTACTACTAGAATTAATATCTGGAAGGGATGCTATCATACTTTGTTCCACTGTTTCAGCACGCTACGTGTCGACGCGTACTTTTTTGAAAACGGAGAAATTATTTCCAGAAATATCCGTTCACATGTAGAAATGTCAATGTTAGACTTACTAATAATTTAAAGTGACAGGCCGGACAATCGAGATCTAAAAAGCCTTAATTAAATTATAAGAGATCGCGTGTTTCCTATTTTACTGTATAATGATTATTTATAATTATGCTGATAATCACAGGAGATTATTGCACAATCAAGGCGGATGTGGCGGTGTTGGTTCAAGACAGTTCGCTTATTTCCGATACGACCATTCAAAACATACAATCCACGGTAAAAAGTTTATTTTCCACCCTGGAAGCTAAGGATCCAAGTGCGATTTACAACTTTGCATTTGCAATGTACGCTGTGCGGCGGAAAATGAGTCCCTTTGGTAGCAAGAAAGACACAGTCATGTCCATGGATAAAGAAATCAAAAGAGGCAAATATGGTCGAGATCTTGGTGACAAAAACTTGTTGAAACGTACCCTCAATAGAATGATCACCAATAGGTTTATGAGACGCCCAAAAAATACAAAAAAGGTAAGTGTCAATTACGGATATTTTTGGCAAATTTTTTTCGGGGAGTGTGACTTGGCCAATTTGATTTATCTTAAAATTAATTAATGAAACTAGAAATACTTATCTCGCAACCCCTGGGAAACTCGCTATTGCACACAAGTTAAGCCCTGACGATGATCTCGCTTAGAAACTGGTTGGGTGACAATCCGCGAATTACCCTGTTATGAGGACTCCTTCTTATTTCTCTCTTGTAATCTTAGTTCGTTTTTTGTTTCAATATCATTAATTCTTAAATTCGTATTTGAAAATTTATGAATAAAATGAATAATATCTAACGATTTAGAAGACCACATCCGTGGTCGAAGTGGAATTTGGAAATGTTGCTTTTTTAGGAGGGGGGAAATCGAAGTACCCGGAGAAACCTCAAGGGAGAGAACCAATAGTAAACTCAACCCTAAGCTGAGATCAGGCCTAATTTGAGTGGTTCTCATACATTCTCTCTAACAGCGGAATGTTATTTACAAAGCAAAACGAAAATTGAGCCTGATCTCAGGTTAACTCAACCCACATATGGCGTCAATAACAGGATTTGAACCCGGGCCACATGCACTGGTGCCACCCTGCGCCACCTGGCTCCCCCTGTAAGTAGTAGTTCAAAAGTTAACACCATTGCAAGGTTATAAATTGCAATGAAACCTACAGAAGGAAGCAATCAAAAGGCCTCGGAAAATGACTTATTGACCATGAATCAGTTAACAATATTTCTAACTAATAGCAATTGAAAACATAGCGAGAAAAGAAGGTCGAAAATTGCACAATTACTGATGTTGAATGTAACTTCAGCATAGACGACTGAACTGAATCGAAATTTGGCACACATAACTTATTCATTTTAAAGTATAAACAGAGGGTTTTACGCATGACGTCATCACGGCAGTATTGGAGTTCCAAAACAATAAAACGGCGACCATGTTGAAGTTCCGAAACAATCCTGTGGGAGTTACAATCTTTTTTTATGTAAACGCTTTCTTTGTTCCAATAAATTTGCAAAGATGCTGGCCACGTGAGTGAAAACGCTCTATACTGTGTTGTTAGGTCACGTGACATGTCCCAGAACAATTTCTTCCGACAATCTTAAATGATTGACAAATCAACGTTTTTAAGAATATGCATCAAGTTATAACATTTTTCTCATTCATAGGGAATATTTCTAACAGTTTACGTTTGGAATGACTGTTTATGAAGGCAAACATAATTTTAAAAGCCCAAACTTACAAACTTGAATTATTCAAAACTTAAATTCAGTTAAACTTCAAGTCCAGTATGCAGAAAACAAGGAAAGCTTATCCTCTGACAGGAACACCTTATCTAATTAAACAAATTCGGCACAAATTCGCCAATTTCCTTCATTATAAATTTTCGGCTACGTGAAATGACACGTGACCAGAACTTAATATCCAACTATCTCACGAGGGGGGGGGGGGGGGGGGGGGGGTGAATAGTGGTGGGCGGATATATACCGAGACACAAGGCGTCGAGGTATACATCTAGCGCTGTTCACCGACCCTGAGAGAGAGAGAAAAATGAAAAAGGTAACTTTTTGTAATTTTAAAACGTCACTAAGTAGGAACTTTATTTACAGTTGACAAACATTTCGGCGATTTTGTCAAGTGCATTTTTACGATTTTATTGCAAATTCAGCATGAAACAGTGATCTACTACCTACCAGTAAACACCGACAAGCCAAAGCTAGTCGCTTTTTTGGTATTTGTTTGTACGACTGCTTCATTTATCGCTTAAATTTCGTGTTCCGAAAATGTCTCAAAGCGAGACGCCATCTTGGCTCCTGTCGCAAAACAGTGAATAGTTAACAATTATTCTTTGAAATCGAGGTGAATAGTGGCAAAATAAGCTTAATATTCCCAAAGCCACTATTCACCGAGATTGAAAAGAATAATTGTTTTAGTATATAAAAAGGAAGTGATCTCAACAAAATCAGAGAGAAAACCATTAAAAAGCACGATTTGATTAACAGATCAAATCACGCGTAATTTTAAAAATAGATCTTTGCAGAATTTTCAAACATGGCAATTCACAAGTTTATCATTTCGCAAATAACAGCGTAATGGCTTAAATGGAACCGCTAAAAGTTTGAACTGTTTCCTTACCTGAGAAGAAAAGTAGAGCTTTGTTGTTTTCTGTTGACTCGCCAAGTTTATAGCCAAAAGGGTTTGTTGTGTCGTTCTTCGCATGATTAGTGCTGACAAAAATGGTAGCTCGGTTGCTCGAGGTAAGACGTTGTCTTCCTGTATCATTCTTTTTCCTGTTTACTTGAAACGTAGAATTTCTGCTAACATTTCCTTTTAAATTTGTTTGTCATAAATAAACTTCGATTTTTGAGCCAAAATTTTCTTGTTAGAAAACGCTGAGTTTTTCACGAAACGGCTTCTTCTACGCGAACACACAGGAGTTGTAAACAATCCATCGAGCACAAAACTCAGCAACAGTAAATTGAAAAACGCCGTATTGAATCCTTCCAAGTCTTTTCTTGTCTTAAAAAAAAGTCAGCCCTAGGATTTTGTCGACTTTTAAAAGATCGTTCTCTAAAAAAATGGGAAAAACACCGAGCTCACACATTATCCACTCGCTAGGAGGTGAATATTGCTGAATAGTCCGAGATAGCGAACCAATCAGATTGCTTAAATCACTAAGATCACTGAGTGTGTATATACTAACCAAGGATATTCCGAGTTACGGGAGCCAATCAAAACGTGCGAAAAGTGCTATTTTCTAATTTGGTAAATACTAACGAGAGATATTGCCAATCATAGGTATTTTCCGCACAAACCTTTGACCCAGACCTTAAACTCGTTGAGTTATTTTAGGTTTGTAGACTAAGGCTAGCTATGTCCCGAATAACCTTCTTATGTTCACCTGCCGGCCTCATTTGCAAATCAGTTCTTTTTCTTTTTTCTCTTTCCCTTTCACATTCATAAATTCTTTAGATTCTAGTTCTATTCTCAGACGGGAATTTAGAGAATAAAGATGGGAAGATTTTGGACACCTTCAAGCTTCGAAAAACAGAAAACCTTTTGAAAGTCACAAACAAGATCAACGTCATTGGTGCTCTTATTCCCAACATTGACAATACACAACGAATACAGGAGCTAAAAAGTATCGCCTCTGAACCAGATGACGCCATTTATGCTGATTTTTGCGATCCGAACCGTGAAAAAATCGCAGATCGTCTTGCGGCTCGAATTAGACGATATTTGGGCTGCAAAGGTATTTAATTCAGTTAGAATTTTAATACTACTGAATGATGTAACTCGCACGAGTAAAATCTTAATCTGCTTACCCTTTTTTTTTATTTGTTGCGGCGACGCCAGAACTTTAACTCGCATATTTCTGTAAAACAAATCTGTTTTAAGGAAGCACGTTAAGGCACGTTCGATTGACCGTATCCTGGAAAAGGAAGACATTCTAGATTTTTTCGGAATAGTCTTAATTATCAATAAAATGATTTTATTATTACTGTTATTATTATCTTTATTTTTAGAATGTTTCCGGGTAGTTTGTTTATTTGGTATAACAAAGTCTCGGTTTTTGTTTCACAAGTATAGCATCAACCAAGCACATTGTAGAAGGGGAATCTATTTTTCTTTTTGTTCTTCATTTTGTTTTTTGTTTTTTTTTTGAGGAAGAACTAGAGGAAAAATCAAGGGAGGAAATGGTCCGATAAGTCTGTTCCTCATTTCCCTCTTTTAAATTTATTGTCACCGAGGACCTCCGCCATAATGTTCGTATTAGCTGCGACGCAAGAAAAACGACATCATTATTTCATTTGTCATCTTTGAAATAGTAAGTTCATTTTATTCCAGAATTGGAATAGCAGGTCAATCGAACGAATATTGCGGTGTTCTTCTATGTCTTCCATATTCTGGTATGTTCCAGAATATGGTCAATCGAACGCACCCTAATTTTACTAAAAGAAAAAAAGAGGGAGAGAGCCGTGGGTGTTCTGTGTATAACGTCATTGAAATGGCCGCCATCTCGGTCGCCATTCTGGGTTTTACTCAGATAAAGGTGACTCGGGCGCAAGCATTTAGAACTCATAAAAAAATGGCAGTGCAAAATTGAAAAAAAAGTTGGTTTATTAATTTAACCTAGAGTTCAATAATCTTTCATTTGATCTGAGTTTTAGGTATCTGCAGTTTAACTGGAACTCCCTAAATTACTTGGATCTCATGACACACCCCTGAAAGTATCTGGTAACTCGATCGTTGTCCCTATCTTCGTTCATCGCGCACTAATTACTATGTTCTTTATAACTTTCAACAGTAACGTACAAAGTCGAAGTTTACACTCCAAATGAATACGTAAACAGAGAATACACGCTGACTGTTAGGATTAAAGGAAAAGGGGGAAAAAAGACCGAAGATCAAGAGCTGGTGCCAACAGAAGGCAAACAGGGGTATGGTAGTCCTATCTGTTTGTTAACAAGATACGAATTCGCCTCGGCCCATGTAAGATAACCCAAGACAGTCTTGCATTCTGGATTCCACGCTGTGGATTCCGGATTACAGGAACTTGATCACCATCTTTGCCAGTGGAACTTGTATTCCGGATTCTAATTATTAGCTAAGTGTGATTCCGGATTCCTGAGGTGTATTCTGGATTCCAAAGCCCTGGGCCCAGTTGTTCGAAGGCCGATTAGTGCGTAACCCAGGTTATTTTCTTTTTCAAAAGCATTTTTCAGATAGTTTTCTTTGTTTTGTTTTTTTTTTTGCTGAGCATCCAATCATCAACTCGTTGACAAAAAGAATAAAACCGAATTTACTTTTTTTACGCTTTTATATCTGCATTCAAATTTTACGCTTACCCTGGGTTATCTTAACCCAGCTTTGAACAACCCGGCCCAGGATTCCAGATTCCACGAGCAAAAACTCCAATTCCCGAATTCAGGAATCATAGTCCCTTACATAGGTCTGTTAACTTAGGAAACTTTATCAAAGCGTTGAAACAGTAGGTGGCATTGCTTGTAGCAGAGCGTTTTCACTCATATGGCCAGCATTTATGCAAATCTCTTGGAACGAAAGAAAGCGTTGACATAAGAAAAGAGTTCAACTCCCTTTGCCGGGATCGGTTTAGAACACCAACGTGGGCGCCGTTTCATTGTTTTGGACGCCGCGACGCCATGTGAAAGCGCTCTAAATGAAAGACTTCCCCAAGCGGTCTTTACTATCATGGGTTTCTTCTCTCGGAAGAGGATTACTATTTAGTTGCGGAAAGGCTAATGTATTTGAAATTCTCACTGTTTTAGATCAATTTGAGTTCTCCTGATCATGTCTTTAACGGTTGTCGATTGGTTTGTCCTCAGGAACTTGCTCGTGATAAAAGCAGAGTTCTCCGATATTGATGTGGGCGCCATGAAGACGGTTGAAATAAAACCAAACAGAAAAATCGAAAGAGATCGTGGGTGGACCCTTAAACAGGTACTATATGATATCAGATCCCGACTATCAGATTGTTTGTGATAAAAGTACAATGTAGTTTAATATGAGATGGGTAGCAGCCGCTGTAGAAAAAGATGGTTCTTTAGATCTCTTTTTTTTTTTCAAAAGTCAAAAGTCTCGCAACGAGGATGTCACCACGCAAGAAAAGAAAAAAAAAAAAGGAAAAAAGTCCCACAATAGCTTACAATAGGTGAAACTGATAAAAAGAATATTTGCACCACCATTGATTATTGTTCTTCACTAGCTAAAATACTCAATATTAATATTCATTACTGACTAAAATACTCAAATACGACTATATTTAATCGATCAGCCGACGTAATGTTATCAATTTCGCTTGGCAACGCCCTCCAGTTCTTAACAGTTCTACAAAACTAACTAGCTTTAGATGTCTAAGTTTCTGGTAGTAGTTCAATAAACTTGTTCTGGCTAAATAGAGTTCCTTAAATGCCTTCTACGTTTTCTGAATTAGGGTCGTTCGGTTGAAAAAAATAACGTACTCATCAGCATCATTGCCGTGGAGAGTGAAAACAACAACACATGGAGACAAAATCAAACTGCGTACCGTTCTCTCTGTTAATAGGTGAAAACTAGAAGTTGGTGCTATGAAATACTATAACAATGCTCATACTTATGATTTTAATCAAAGGTATGAGCATTTTAATAATCAGAGTGAAAAAAGGGTTAACTACTTAATTAATTATTTTAGAAAATGCAATTTAAAAAAGTCAGGTCGGTCGGACGATGCTAAAACAGGAAAAAAGGAACGTTTAAGTGCCGAGTAAAAATAGCTGTCTTTGGTTGAATTGGTTATCAGATAAAAGTTACAAAGGAAGACCAAACAATTACTGCAGTGTTTGATGAAGAAATCCCTACCTGGCCGTTCAACTGGTTTTCTGGTAAGTTTTGCCAACAGTAAAAATTTAGAAGCAATCTAACAAACACAAATAGGTTTATTTGTCTTATGGCTTAGCTTTAAGGGGTGGCAAGAGCACTTACGTCGTAGACGGCCTGATTTGAATTAAGTTCGGTTACGCAAGGCCCTGGAAAACCGGCTGCAAATTTGTAAATTGTGAACAAATAAGAGAAGAATCCGGCGTTAACTAGACAGTGAAGAACGTTATATTTCTTCTACACCATATTTCAATTTTGTAACTTCTCTTTTTTTTGATAATTTTGATATTTTTTAGAGTTTCATTTTCAATTCACAGCTTTGTTGTAAATAATTGTCGAAGTCAGATATTATCATTAATATTATTGTTGTTATCATAATGACGATCATTATTGTATTTTTACACAGAGAGCCCAGATGTTTGAACTGTCCACTTATGGAATTTATCATCTCTGAAAGGAAACTGTCAATAAACGATTATTAAAGTTCACAAAAAATAGTGTGTTTGTTGTGCCTTTTCTGGGCGGTTTCTTGGTGTTGTGGAAACCATGGTTCGTACAACTTTAGAAGAACAAATTTCAAGGACTTTTCAAGGATTTTTCCAGGACAAATTACAGCTTTCAAAGACTATGATTTATTCAATAAATCGGAATTCTTGACTTTATTTCCTTTTTTAAAACCTTATCGGCTAAAACACGTCATGGAGTCATTTACGATTTGTACTTCATCAGCTAAGGTTGATCTCGTTATTTTATACTACTTTCAAAAACAACGCTTTGGAAAATGACTGGCTATGACTTGCAATTGCATCTGAAGTACAGAAAAAGCATTTAAAATAAAGAAACAGAGGTCAGATACTGTTCCTACGCAAAAATGTTTTTAGACAATGCAAGGTAGTGAATTTCAAGGATTTTTCAAGACCTAATAAAGAAATCAAGTACTTTTCAAAGACCTTAACCGAATTCAAGGACTTTTCAAGACAACTACTAAAATTTAAGACCTTTCAAGATTGTACAACCATGGGAAACTATTGTTGGTTCGATTCCCTTTCGCGTTGTGGTATGCATAGGTATTGTTTAGTGTCGTTTTAATCTAGTTTTGCCCGTATATATTACGTCAGTTGGTCATGGTTCGTACAATCTGGAAAAGGTCTTGAATTTTATTAGTCATCTTGAAAAGTCCTTGAATTCAGTTAAGGTCCTAGAAAAGTACTTGATTTCTTTATCAGGTATTAAAACGTCCTTGAATTTCTCTACTTTCTTATTTCTGCTTCTTTATTTCAAATGGTATTTCTGCACTTCAGATACAACTGCAAGAGTCATACCCTGTGACTGTTATCATTTTGCAAAGTGTTGTTACGATCAACTATGGCTGACAAAGGAAAAATCACAAATGACTCCACTGAGTGTTTTAGCCAGTAAGGGGTTCAAAAGGGATCAAAGAAACCGAGTTTCTGAAGAAATCTTAGACCTTGAAAACTGTAAGTTGTCCTTGAAAAGTCCTTAATATAAAAACTCCTTGAATTTTGTTTGTCTGAAATTGTACCAACCACGGTTGGTGTTCCCGTCTTCAAGACAAAGGAACTACCCCGGCTTTTCTGTCTTTAATCTTACATGTCTGTAACAACCGCGATCTAGCCACTCTTGAAATTTCAATGTTTGTTTAAATGAAAGAATTCGAGTGGAATCAATTCCAACCAATGCTCAATTAACAGCAAAAAGTTACAATAATAAACAGCTTGCTACGAGAAACTGAAAAAGAAAACATATATAGAACTATAAACTATTTCCCTCAAACCTCTTCAAAATATCATAAATTCGAGGCAAAAAACAATTGCGAACATAGATAGTTTCCAATTAGCATGCACCAAAACCGACATTTATAACATTAAGTAAGGACGATTTTCTTACTAGAGAAAAAATGGTCCCATTCAGGACTACAATGTTTCATTGAAGCTACAGGAATCCTAGCCTGAATTTCATCCGATTACTTCGAGTCGTTATTACTCCCTCAGTAACGTCTGAATCGACCGGCCGTTAATGCCGTCCAGACTATCGTTCAAACTATCAACTGCATGCAGTACAACTCTGAACCGATTGTACGCAATAAATTAAACACACACACGGAACACTTCAGTTCAAAAACACCTTGATTTTCTTTAATTGAAAAGAAGCTATTTAGTCCTTAACGAAGAAAAAAAACAAGGAGACAAGAAAGAAAAGCTAACAGAATCATTACACTTGACGATAAAAATAGCAAGAAGGTCGAATTATAACATTGATCTCAGCAAACTTCGCGTAAACAAAATCACCAACCGCCGAAACCACAAAGCGGCTCCAAATGAAAAACCTACCGACTCTCCGCAATGATTCTTCATTCGCAGTTCAATTTAGCATTTCAGTTTCGAAGACAAGGGCAATTTTGCTGTTTAAGATAAATATTAAGCTTATCGAAATGTTTGAACTAAACGACAGAATGCCAGGGATGCGATCCGCTGAACATCAAGCGACAATCCCGCTAAAATTTTTCATAATTATACATAATTATGCGAATGTTAGACAATCAACCAATCAAAATCACTACCCGGTTTTCGGGTAGTGAGTGACGTCACTGGACGGCATTAACGGCCGGTCGAATCAGACGTTGTTGAGAGGAGAAAACGACTCGAAGCAATCGGATGAATTTCAGGCTACAGGAATCCCTCTCTACGTCGTTCAATTCAGTACCATACATTTTTCTCGCCGCACAAGCTACACATGTGCATCAAGGAAGCTCACTACGACTGTCCCAGTTCTTTATAGGTTTTTGGGTCCTAACAGGTCCTCTTTTCTTAGACCTTTTGTTGGCACAGCTCCATACACAACGACACAAAAACCCTCCTGCTGCGATGTACTGCCTCAGTGAAAAATCTTCAACCCTGTTCAATCTTCATCTGTCGTTCACGCGCGCGGACAAGCGACTCAAGAGCTCGTGCGCGGAATTCCAGCTCTTTTAGCTCTGCTTCTTCGTCCGCGGTTGGTCCATCAAATTGGCCTGGGTCACCTTTATTGTTTTCCTGCATGGCACTTCTTCCTGCAAACGAAGACACGTGAACGGAAGTATGGCTTGTTAAAGAAGCCGTGTTACGAAACTTATCAAACTTCAAACAGCGGGAACCGCCACTAAATTGAGTGAAACATAAAAATAATAAACGGTTCAAAACATTAAAGGAAGGTATAAAGAGAGAGATTTAGATTTGAGGACGAGAACGAGTGCGAGTAAGAGATTTGTGTTAAAAAAAAAAAAGACACCCCGGAAAATTTCATTTTACTTTTTCGTTTTTCACCAAAAAAGTTAGTACGGTTATTTATACTGAAGGAGGTTAAGCCCTCTCTCAATAGCAAAATGATAAATTGAACTTCTTACATTTGATAACTTGTTCCCGCCACTACGACATTCTTGCTAAAATTCGTAGTAGAATGTTGACGGCTATCACGTTTTCCCGCCAAAATGACGTTGGTTCACGAGTGAGCAATACTTAGGCCTAGACACAAATGGCTGCTAGTGTGTAGTGATATGGAAACATTAGTCAAGTGTAAAACCGCTGAACTGGATTATTTCTAGCATAGAATGATAAAACTGAGTATTCTGTCAAGAAAATAGCAAGGAAAGGCTGGAAAACAGCCAAAAAAAAATGCTATAAATTTGTCCAAATATAAAAAAATTTTTTCTAAATATCCTAAAATGTTCTAAATATCTCGGAAACTTCTAAATAGCTCAAAAATATCCGGATATCTGTGTCTTGGCCTAGCCAGTACTGAGAAAGTCTCGTACTCGTCTCAGAATCTAAAGCTCTCTAATAATGCAGCAAATACAAAATGAGAAAGACATGGACAAACTTGAGGTGATATTGAAACGGATTGCAATTGTGGTGTTTGAAAACTTGGTAGCTCAACAGCTTTTCAAAGTTCATTTTTGTTGTTTGTAACGTTTAATAATCTTTGTAATACTTAATTCTGACAGTGTTCTATTTCGAAGGAAGATGATGTACACTGCGGGAATAGAAACATAAACGAAGTTACGACTATAGCAGTCGTAATCGCATTTTGCGGTCGATGTATGGATCCTCACAGATCAGTCGGTAGAACACTGCACTGCTAACGCAGAGGCCATGGGTTCGAATCCTGCGGAAGCCTCGGAATGTTTTTTTTCTCGGATTAATTTGCAATTGCTTAAATCGCATTTACGAATGCGAGGGCTATAAGTTCATTTAGTTTTCTATCTGAGTACGCAATTCCAGCAGGACTATTAAACCACTGATCATACATTTAGAACTTAGTGGTTTAAAGGAGCCACGACTCAAATTTAGCCAACATGTTTTCAATTTTGCCGTGTTTACTATTGCCTGTTTGGAGTTTTTCTCCTTTTTCAACGTACATTTGGAAGTTTACTTCACTTTAAGATAATTTCACTTAGACGGCAAAATATTGACTAAAAAACGACAAGAAAATTGTCTACCATAAAGACAGTCAAAAGCAAAAAGTTCAAACGCTAGCCATTCGAGTTCGTCGGAGCATTCGCATTGGCCGCAGGTTGTCAAGAATTTTAATTGAAAACGGTATCTGTTCTTTCTCTACTCTCTATAACTATCTGTACTTGACACAAGCCTTCCTTGACATACGGACGCCTCTGTCGCTCTCTGCCTCGTGCCCACTGTCACTTCGATCGGGTTGATTATTTTATTCATGCATGTATTAAAGAAAAGATTCCCACAAAACATGAAACAGAAACAAATACGCAAAAAAAAGGAAAGGAAAAAATACACAGAAGCATGTAAGCACGAAACAACGTTTAGAACGCTAAACCTAATTTTGTGCCGCCTGTTTTTGTTATTATTATTATTATTATTATTATTATTATTATTATTATTATTATTATTATTATTATTATTATTATTATTATTATTATTATTATTATTATTATTTCATTTTATTCTATAATTATTTTTTTATATACATGGATAGTGCCGGAGCAAGCCAAAAGCAAATAGAGAGGGCTCGATTGATGCTGTTTTGATTTGCCATTTTCGAGACCGTGCTGTTACTTGCATCGTGGTATTACAAAACTACATGTTGACCTACCTCCAACAAGTTCATCAATTTCTTCTTGGTTTGGAATTGTAATCATTTCCTGGAATATGATCATATCATTTTCTTTTTTCTCCTCTTCTCTTCCCGTTCTGATTCTCTCTCGTTTCCTTTCACTGTCGGAATCCTGCATTTCATCGAGAAACAAAGCCATTAAGATCGTGGACAATTCCCCTTTTCAGAAACTCATGGGGAGAATGGATATAAGCTTTGCAGGGTATATTGATTTCTGGGATTGTTTGGGTTAAGCCTAGTTCTCATATGCCGCCGATACTACTCCAACATATGAAGACATAACGCCGACGGCTTAAGAAACATCGCAGGTTTTTAACGCCCGTATGCCTTTGAAGTAGAACTCGAGTCAAATTCTCAGGCATGCCGGCGGTAAGGACTGACAGGGTCTCTGTGTGTTGCCGGCGACTTCTGTTCGAACATCGGAACGGTATCGCAGGCAGTACCGGCAGCCGTGTCGGAGTCATGTCGCAGGTTGCTCGGCGGCATGAGGCTTTACCATTCATAAGTAACGCTCGTCCCAGAAACCCTTGCGCTAAAAGCTTGTACCCACTCCCCTCACAGTTTGAAGTGGGAAGCTTACAAGCTTCTTTACAGGTACTTAACCTTTCTGTTTACATTGTAAGTTATCGTGTGGTCGTTTGAATTGAGCCACTTTAATAGATCTTTTATTAATCACCGGTACCTATAGGTTTGTCGTGGCCATTCTCCAAGTTATATTCAAGAACTACTTGATTAACCTTACAGTGCACGAAGTAAACTCCCAATCACCTTTTACACATTTGTTGATCAAACTCAACAGAACATGTTCTCTTGCCAGACTTCATTGTATTCCGTACCACATGCATATTTTTTCAGTTGGCACCTCTGAACTTGAAAGCGATTAAGGTGAGTATATTAAGACTACAAGACATAAGAACTCAGGACATTTCTTAGGCTCACTGTGCTGTTCAATTTGTAGTAAATAATAAAAAATTGTGATTCATGGCCCCATGCTTGTCAATAATTATTATGTCACAAAATAAAATTTTGCTCATGCTCGGGAAACAGCTTTTAGTTGTGATTATAAATGTAATATCAACTTCAATTCGATTCATTAGTGACTCTTGAGCACTTGGGCTATCTCTACGCTTCATATTAATCAATATTAGAGAAATTTTAATATTGTAAAGTACCAGTTTTCTTATGTTATCCTCCTTTTCATGTTGTTCCTGTGCCACTTCTAGTTTTTCACGGTTTTCTGGTTCTTCACTGCTCTCATCTTCAGATGAATCCAATTCTTTGCCAGTGATGATACTTTCAAGCTGCCTTTTTGATAGTAACTGCAGCTGTTCTGAGCAAAGATTCTTTACTTCCCTGAAGCTCAGCTTCTGAGAACAATAAAAAAGATTTCATAAAACAAGGATTTAACATGGAAAAAATGGAACTTCTCTGGCCACCACGTTAGGCTTTAAAATGCCGTGATGAAACCTATTGGCTCCTGAAAAGAGAAAAAAGGAAGGCAAGAAAAGTGAAAGAAGAGTGGGGGCAGCAAATCCAGAAGTAAAAGTCAAGACTTGAAATTTGGGTTTTTATGCATGCCCAAACATCAAGAAACTGATATTTTGCATCTCAAACAGAAGGCCACTAAGTGCACGAGCTGCAAAGTGCACGAGTCAAGCTGTCAATGGCTTGTGTTAGTTTTAGCCAGACAGTGACCAGAAAACTAAACTGTGTTTTTGGCAAAATTCCGGGGGGCAAATGGATTAAGTTTCAGATTCACCAAGAAAACACAATAAAACAAACATTGCACTAGCCTTCTTCTCTTCTTCTTCCAAGAACCCCACCTCCTTAATAAATGAAGATTCTTGTGAGGGGTCTTTAAAAGTAAATAAATAAATAAATATCCACTATAAACAAATATGCAAAATACTAATAAATTAGCAAGTAAATAAATATAAATAGACAAACTAATTCATTAAAACAAACCACAGTTGCGGCCATTTAACTAATGATATTTTAAAAGAGTACAAGTTCGGCAGGGTGGAAATATCTTCAGGTAACAAGTTCTATTCCCTTATTGTGTATGGGAAAAAAGAGCACTTGTGATAGTGAGTTCTTGAATATACTACTTCCTACACTGTATGCATTTGAATTCAGATTTACTCCTCCTAGCCGGCTGCATTGGAAATTATTAGCTTTGGCATGCCATCTGCTGCTACTACTTTTTTTTTACTTAATAAGCAAACTTTATTACAAAAGAAAATGCAAGCAACAAGCATTACAACACTGCTTATGTAATTAAAAAAGAATCGATAAATCAATAAGCAAACAAACAAACAATGAGAGAATACATAATTATACTGTATATAATATTATTATGCTATAATAAATTATCTTTTCTTCTAGAGGTCTTATGGGGGGGGGGGGGATACACTGTACATTTGAGGGTGCCTTTGTGGATGGCATCCTTAAAAACAAAAGCCACAGATCATTCACTGACATTGTATCATCCTGTTAGCCTCAAATTGCTCACATGTAGTTTCTAGGTGAGCCTCAAATTTTCCCGACAGGGATTTGCTGTTTAAGGGGGATCTCTAATTCAACCACTAAGGGGCAATCATGGTCAGAGATGCCAGGTACAATGTCTATCTGGCAGATTTTACATGTACCTGTAGATGTAGTTGGGTTGTTTGTACACCTAACAACTACATGTCCTCTTGTCAGTTCTCCAATTCCACTATTTGCCTGTATAGCTAGCTACCAGTAATCATAAAAAAAGAAACAAAAATAATTTATATCTTTTACAAGGTACATGTATGTACAGTTCAAGTACCTTTAAAATGTCTGGCATCATCTCTTTCACTTCCTTTTGGAGATGATTGTAAAGAGCTGTTCATGAAGTTCTGCTTTGTCATCAAGAAACTCTGTTAGAGGTGTGATGCTTTCACTGTCACTCTTGTTTCTTTTACTTTCTGTTTTGGTGCTGTCACTTTCAATGTCCTGTGATGAACTGGATGACTTAAACTTTTTGCTTTTCCCAGACTTGCTCCTGTAAGATAAATGGATGGATTGGTCAATAATACATTGAACAATGAGATAATATTATTTTCAATTATCTGGTTAAACCAGTATTTAAACTTTAAGTGTATAGATTTTTCTCTAGGGTTCTAACACTAATCATAGTTAATAGAGTGGAATGGTTATGAAGCCTGAGTTACAGTAAACATCTGCTAATAAGAAACAGTGGATAAAGAAGCTCCTGGCAAAAATTGTCAATAAGTACCCGACTACAAGAACCTATTTTGCAGGACATTAGACTTCAAAAAAGTAGTTTCTTATCAGCAGGTGTTTACTGTTTACATATGTTTTTGTGGACCTGGAGGTGTACAAGTTACATTCAATGGCATTGACCTATCATTTTGATCCTATCGACCAATAAAGGGAGCACATTAATTTATTCAGCACAATTTGTGAATATGCAGGAAAATAATTTTCCAGTAGGGGGGGGGGGGGGGGGGGGCTTCCAAAAACTAAAATCGACATAGCTTACATGTACATCAGTCTGCAGCGTATATGGCAGAAATCGACGAGATCTCATGCATACAGAACCTGCAATACGATTTTTGATGCCAGAATACAGGTGCATGCCTATAGAGACGGAGGCTAAGTATTAAAAGGATGCGAGATTTACGTGTTAGGCACATTTCCAGCTGTTTTTATTTAGATGACCTATTAAAAATTCAAATTTCAAACTAGTATGTTCATGCTATACCATTCAGTTCACTCAAAAGAAAGGCTACAAACAAGATTACAGACAAATTGCCAGTCCATTCATTCGTTTATATCCTCACCATACTGATGAGAAAGTAAAAGTGTAAGCAAGGGATGTGGAAAGTGGGAGAACCGAGAGGTTAAAATAGATTTGGCAAAAAATATCATGGCTACGCCCCTGAAAGTCAGGTGCAAAACTCTTTGTAGGCCCAACGCTGCCGCGTGCAATGCTACGATTTTGGTGTGCGCAAAAAAGCTTTGTTAAAAAAGGCTCGTGCGTGCACTTGCCATACTCTGCATACTGGCATTTATTATATACATACTGAGAAATACTCACCAAAAAGCTATGTCGTAAATTTTCGTACGCAAATTAGTTCTAGCCAATCAGAGGAGCGAACGATGGTTTTCACACGTAAACAAAAATGATACGTCCAATCAGAATCGCGAACGATGTTTTTTCACGTGTGAGAAAAATGATACGTCCAATCAGAAGCCACAGAGATGTGTGAGTTTCGCGCCAAAATTCCCGCCTTTTATTGCAACTTGCAGCGCCGCTTCGCACACATTCAAAGAGAAAAGTTTTACTCAAAGAGTTTTTTTCGCTTTAAAAAGTGAAAAACATTCCGGATATGGAGTGGAATAGTTTCGTTTGTTTTACTGTCGATAAAGAAAACGGTAGAGAGCCGGCAAAACAACAGCGGAAAGGGATAAACAGAACGAGACGTAAGCTTTTGTTGTGCTTTTTGTCGGAGCTACTTTGCCTTTCATTTAAGCTTAAGCTTATATTGAAACCGGCCATTTTACTTAAATTCACTCATTTTCAATTGTGCATTAAGAACAGACAGTTAAGATTGCTTATAGTTCTTGGATTACCTCATATCCTCACCGTCATTTATGTTTTTAACAAACGTTTTTACTAAAAAGCTGATACTTCGTTTTCGTTGTCATTTTGCGGTAAGTGTGTAGCGGCAAATTTTAGCATTTTTGAAAGATTTAAAATAAAAAGGTCGCCAAAATGATGAATGTCTCAGTATGTATATAATAAACACAATACCACATGGAAAGTGCTTGTACGGTATTTACGCACTCGTTGTTTTTGTATCAGAAATCTTACTCGTTCGCTGCGCTCACTCGTTCGATTTCTGATACGTCAACAACTCGTGCGTAAATACCGTACGCCAGCACTTTCCATGAAGTATTCTCTATGTATGTGCAATATGATATGGAAGGAGATAATGCAATGCGTTTCAACCAAATGCGATCAGCACTGCAGACGAAATGGAAAATATAGACCTTTGTATTATATAACATCGAGTGCCCAACACGAATTATTAAATAAGGTTGTCCTGCTGTGCTCTCAGTCGTCATTACCAAGCTCATTTGCTATTAAACTGCATAAAAAATCATTATAAGCTTAATGTTTAGAAAAAAAAAAAAAACAAACCTGTGTTTGTGCTTTCTCTTCTTTGATTTCTTCTTCTTTTCAGTAATTTGCGTCGAAGAGTCAGGAGAAACAGCTTTCTTGTCCATGAATAAGCTATAAATTTAAGCTTAAAAACTATAATACGCTCGTTTAAAAAATGTGGATGCCATGTTTTTCTCAATTGCAGACAATTAAAATTCGCATATTTGAAGTAAATGCTTACTCCTTAGTAGCCGCTCCTTCAAATAAAGCAGTATGGCGGACTGAATGGCGGAACTAAGGATATACGATACGCTCTTTTTTAACAAGCAAATTAATACAAGATCACGGAGAATCATGTAATTTTGTTGTGTGTTTGTTTGTTTTTTTTAATTTCGTTTTGTGTATGTCAATTTATCATTTATCCGTATCTGATACAAATACTGTCCCCATAGGCCGGGGCACAACATCAAGAAATCCCACGGAAACGCGTACAGGATATGACTATAATGTTTTAATACCTAAAAAGTACAAATATTTAAGGTTATGTTGCTCGCTGAGTTAAGCCTCACACGTACACATGTACAGTGTTTAATCAAAGGTTAAACATCACCGTAATAATTTGTCATAAAAGGTATTTTTTTTTTATTCTGTAGCGACTGTTATATTATACTATTTCGAACAGTTTAGCCTAATTAGCTAGTGATTCTAGGAAACTGGTACAATTAGTGAATTCAGATGTATGATGACAGGTAGCAAAACCGTTTTGTTACCTGACCTTGTCACAAAGTGGAAAATCAAGTTGTTACATTTGAACTAATCGCTATTTTCCCTTCAATTACAGGTCCAGAGTCATTGTTGCATTGGCAGAAGAGAGCAGCATTTATATTCCTCTGAATACAAAATCCAATATAATACTTAATTTGTGAACCTTTTAAGCCAATCACCATTTAAAAGGAGAAATGAACTCATTTCAGATAACTAGGTTGTTATGTACAAAGCAATCTACAGGAATGTCTAAGAGTCTTCATCATTCTTTTTTGAGCTGGCAAGAACATGGAGGTTCTGTTTTTTCTGCAGCTCATCGGCTTTTAGGGAGACGTGTTTGGTACAGCCATCATTTGGGTAGATCATATTACAAAGGCTCCTGGGGATACCAACATTTATCTTTCCGAGAATTTCATACAAGTAAACCAAGATTTGCTGCCCCATTGGCACCACTTGCTGCTTTTCTTGTTTAATAATCTGGCCCACTATCCAAAGGGATCAAACTGGCTGCTATTGTAGGTGGAAGGTAGAGTTTTACTTTTGGTGAACAGTATTTCGATTCCCATCCATACAGCTGCCTCACTACTATTATGATCACTTTGTGATCCAGCCGGCAAAATATTTTTACATGTACATTTTCTTATAAGAAAACCCACTGAATGAGGACATTCATCTTGTTGATACAGGCAATCAATTCATGGTCATAGAGCACATTTTTCTTTTTAAAGGGCAGACAAAATAATAATAATAATAATGATAATTTTTTTTTTTCAGACTAGGAGTGTCTAAGAGTTTTAGTGTTCAATTCTCATATCTAAAAAATGTTATAATTTCCTTAGCAAACAACATCAGCAATGTAGTAACCCCTCTACAAGAAAAGAATCCAGCTACATATGAAATAAATTTAGCTAACATGCGCCCTGCTAACATGACTACCGCATCAATCCACTATTTCATAGTCCTTCAAGTATTATTAGGTTTGATTGCCAGCCAAAATAAATTTGTTCTTCTACATTCCCTTGGGGGAAAGGGGAACTAGGGAGTCCAAATTGCCACCTCCTATACTTTGCGTTGCTGGGTTCTGCCCATTTCTTCTTGGCTTTTTCCCTTAAGGCCTTCTCTGACTGCAAAATATTGAGCATTGCTGAATAATTTCCCTATATTTTTCCTGCTTCCCACTTTTTAAGAACTCACACCTCTCACCTTTAGTTTTCATCTCCAGCCTTCCTTACCTCTTCTACCCATGGGCCTGAATTCTCCTAGATATCATCCCTTTGTCCTCCCCCTTATTTTTGCAAATCTGGACCCTCTCTAATGCCTTTCTGGTATACAGTTAGTACTAATGACATTCAAGATACTGAGATTGTACAAACAAATACCTAATTCCAGATGAAAACATTTAAAATATTGATTTTCCATTTTTCAGGACTTTTCGCAAAAATTGGAAAAACTTATCAGCCAAAAACCGTTTGCAATTGTCTAAGCTGGGGGTCACAGTTTTCATTGGAGGTTTTGGAGGAGCTTGTGTTGGATTTTACTTCTTTCACTTAGAAGAATCACCTGTGACACACAGGACAAGATTTATGCCAATCTCTCACAAGCAAATGGTAGAACTGACAGAAAAGGAGTATAAGAAAGTATTGGAAGCATTTGCTGAACACATTCTGCCCCCGAACCATCCTGATCATGTGAGAGTTTTCAGGGTTGCTACAAGATTATTGTTGGCTAATCTTGGTGAGGAGATGAACAATTTATCTTGGCAAGTCAACGTGGTGGAAAGTTATGGAATTAATGCATTTGTTTTACCAGTAAGTAGAGCTCTACAATATTGCTTTTTGCTTTTTGCTTTTGTTTGTCTGAAATCTGGTCCAAAACTCATCAAGACTTCTTTCAAAATTCCTAAACATTATTAGGGGATTATTGTGAAGTTGTAGTGTGAAGTACTACCCCCTGATGTACTGTATAAAATTGTGAAAAATTGTTAAGAACAAGAAATGATACAAAAGTGCTGTCAAGTACTGGTATTTTCATAATATTTTAGTCTAGCAAGAGTGGCACAGTATGATTCAAGTATGATTATAGTAATCAAGTTAATAAGTCAGTGAAAGTTCTAAGTTGACTTTTCAAAATTTAATGTTGTATCTGCAGAATGGCCAGATTTTTATGTTCACTGGAATGCTGAAGCTTTTACACAATGATAATACTCTAGCAACTGTACTGGGGCATGAGATACGCATGCTATTTTGCAACATGGTGTAAGTGTTAACTTAAAATAATGTCAGGGCATGAATTTTAGACCCAATGTTATTTAATAAGTGGTATTTAATAAACATAATGACATTATTACCAAAATATTTTTCACAACCCTACAGAATTTTCACTGGCAATTTTCAGTATTTTTTTCTTATTTTCGGAATTTTACCGTATTTGAAATAAACAGTATACATGTACAAGCAAAGCGACCGCCTCTCTTAAGAGTGATTTTCTGGAAAATTCGAACTTCGGCCTGACACGGTACCTCATCGATTTGGCTGATTTTTGGCATGTAGTCTTAGAATGGTGTCCTAAATACTGAAGGCCCGTTTACACGACCGAAAAAATTGGAACGGCCCGGATAAAAAGACGAACGGCTCCGACAAAATTCGACGTGTAAAAGGTACTTGACCCGTTCCAGTTGTATCCGTTCCGTTCCTAAAAAGGTCCATAGGCGGCTATGGACCCCTTTCGGAACGTAACCGGTAAGAAACGGTCCCGTACCCACATTTTTGTTTTCTCGTCAACGTGTAAACGCTCACCCTTTTTTCGGTACCGTTCTGTTACGTTTTTTTTGAGCCCGTGGTGCTCCACGTCAGTTGTTTAGCGTACGTCACATGCGTGTTAGAAGAAGAAACTGGAAAGCCTTCTTCGACACTCGGAAGCTAGCATACCGCTGATCGTCAGAGTAAGTGCTTTATGTAAGATCAAACCAAGCCCTTGTTCTTGGTTCGACTGCGAAGTGCGATACAAGGGCTGTTAATAGAAGAACCGTAAACCTTGTTTTTCTCCTAATTCGGTACATTTTCTCAGAAGAACTTCTTTGACGAATCGCTCGCGCTGTCAAACGTGAACTTCGTGTTCTCTTCTTTGGAAGAAACCAGAAAAGTGCTTGTAAACCTGCATCCATGATTGTCGGAGATACGCACAGTCTACTGTATGTATAAGCGCAAATGAACAACTAATCGAAGCAGTTTTATTTAATTATTGCGGGCTCTATCGTTACCGGTCTCGAAGAAAACAATGTGTAAACAGTCTAGTACCCGTTCCAAGGGGCTCTAAGTGCCGTGCCTTTTTCTGTCGGGCACATTACAGAATTTGTACGTGTAAACAGGAGATTTCGTCTGGAACCGGTACTTGTTTCTAACCGAGCCGTTCCTTCTCTTTTAACGTGTAAACGGGCCTTGAATGCATATTATAAGGTTCGAATTCTCTTTGGTTTCAAAGATACAGGAATGACAGTTTTGACGAGGCCTCGAGCGGCGGGTGTCTAGAAAACGACGACCTAGAAAACGAAGACCTACGACCTAGAAAACGACGACCTAGAAAACGACCACCTAGAAAACAACGACCTAGAAAACGATGACCTAGAAAATGACGACCTAGAAAACAACGACCTAGAAAACAACGACCTAGAAAACGACGACCTAAAAAAAAAACGCAGGGAGGGGGGGGGGGGGGGGCTTAATAGAAGTGTGCGAAATGCCCCATCCCCGGACAAAACCAAAATAGCATATTCATAGTAAATCTCAGTGTAATCTTATCAAATGTGCCAAACACCCACGCAAATCGCTCATAGCCGCTAGTTATCCCGGGCTAGTTATAAGTAATGCCAAGGTCAATAGGTCTACTGAATTTACACGTGCAGCACACTTTTTTGCACATCGTAGTACGTGCAGACGATTCTCTCAAAACCAAAATTTCTTGGATGCATTTTGGGCGCTTTCCATTCACCCAAAACTTAAGAAACTTTGGAAACAGCGGCAATTGGTACAGTATTTTGCCGGAAAAGTTCCCAGACTTCCGGAAACGTTTCCGAAATGCGAACCATTCAACCAGAAATTTTAGACATTCGGGAGCAAAGTTGAATGCGGAAAGAAAACTTCCCGATGATAATTTTCGAAAATTTGGGTATATATTGCGAAAATGCTTTTCCACTCGGTACTGCATGGAAGTTGCCGAAAATTTAATATTTAAACCAGACGTTTTGATTGAATGGAATGGCGCCCATGCAAAGGTAACCAAATTTGTCACCAATTGTGCTCCCTTTGCGCGCGCGAGAGAGCTCCACTAAAAACGTTTCTCAAGTCAAATTTTCCTTTAGTATGGTCAATGAAGTCATGATTCAACCTGGCTGACTACTGGGGCCAAAAGCTTTGCTTTGACCTGTTTATTATCCTGATACCAATTTAAACAAATTTCATCAAATCTAAATGACCTAGATAATATTCACTGCTTCACTGGCGCGTCGTTTATAGCGGAAAGTTCAAGCCCACATAAATTAAACAGGAAATAAATCAGGCGTGCCGTTTTTGTGTTCACAGCTCAATACCGTAAACAAACAGTTTTTATTTTGAAAATAAAGAAAGAAGGGCTTCAACATTTTCTCGTACCTTTCCATACATGAAACGGCAGCATACCGGTAACGAGAATTGTGAAATATTATGTGGGACACAATGAATGTTGACGTGTCATCAGATTTGAACTGTATTTGAACTGTAAGATTTGAATCGTATCATCCTAGGAGTTTCTGTTTCCTCACAGGTCCGATAGCGTGGTATATATGCAGTGAGATCTCCGGTAGAACTTTTGAATTGTTAAGAAATAAATTATTACATCATGTGAAATAGAGACAACGCTGCAGAGCAAAATTAAAAATTTCACTTCGGTTCATCTTTAATTCTTCCATCACTTTCACGCAATGCACAATGCAATGTCCAAGACAAAACAATAGCTCCTGCGACGACACTAGGCACTCTGTAACTACTGTTTAAAAATGCGAGAGACGGTTTTATAAACCGCGTTATGAAAATAACGTAAGAACAATAGATGTAGGTATCTCGCGGGGTATATGTAACGAAGGTTTACGTTAATCAATAAATCAATCGAGCATCTCCGCCTAAACGTGAAAATTTCCCAAATTTTGACTTTTAGAAATACTTCGTTCCCCAAACCTCTTTTTATTAACGCACTCCGGGATCGCTCATGAAACTAACCCGATATACTTTTAATCAGTAAACTCTCTTGGTAAACACTTTATTGTCCACCACCCCAGCCAGTTCTAGAGGGGGAGGGTGTTTCCTCAGGAACTGTTTAGCTCAAATGACTACCAGGCTTTAATAATTATTCGATCTAAAGGAATATATTTATAATTCGCCATCAGAACAAACACAAATCGTCTTAATCTCGTAGCTAAATTCAGAAAACTTCAATGTTAACTTACTTCTGTGGCGGGTCGTTACAACAATCGCTTTTTACAGGTTAGCAAATTCTTTTAACAGATTCTTCAGGTAAGTGGATTTATAGACAGACTGTAAATTATTTCCTTTCTCACTTCGATTCTACTGAAAAACTGGTTTGAAACACAATAAGCTAATACAATTCTTGTCATCAAATAAATCTATCCAATAACAAACAGGCAACGCTTGTTTGATAATTAAACGAAACAGAGGGGAGACCTCGCGTACCTTGCATTTCCATTTCCACCGTTTTATTCCTTGGCTTCATACCCTTAGCCGGTACAAATAATATTTACTATTTTTCTGTAATTTTCCTTCTTCGCCCACCTCTCACCCCTTCATAATTCCCTTCCATCGTCCTCTTATTTCCCGCCTTCTGTACCCCTCTAACCCCTTAATCCTTCGAGCTACCCCATCCCTGTCGTCGTTTTCTAGGTCGTCGTTTTCTAGGTCGTCATTTTCTAGGTCGTCGTTTTCTAGGTCGTCGTTTTCTAGGTCGTTGTTTTCTAGGTCGTCATTTTCTAGGTCGTCGTTTTCTAGGTCGTCATTTTCTAGGTCGTCGTTTTCTAGGTCGTCATTTTCTAGGTCGTCGTTTTCTAGGTCGTCGTTTTTTAGGTCGTCGTTTTCTAGGTCGTTGTTTTCTAGGTCGTCGTTTTCTAGGTCGTAGGTCTTCGTTTTCTAGGTCGTCGTTTTCTAGACACCCTCGAGCGGCCGCTATGTTGGTGAACTGAAGGAGATTTACAGTAATTAATTCTAGCCTTATCATTAAAATAACTTAATCGTGACTCATACAGTTGCAAAGAACTATCCTTCCTCCTTTCATTTACCTACTCTTATCTGAAAATGGTTAAGCTTGAGCTACGAACGGCTATAACTTCTCACAGCACTTTTTCGGTACTTAAAAGGTACACAAATTTGGTAGAAATTGGAAGGCCAATATCACCCATGCCACATCGATTTAGACTAAGCCATTTTAACTAAAGATAGTTTGTTTATAGCTAAGTTAGATTATTGAATAAAATAATTGGGCAAATGCAACGGAACAGAAATATGATTGCATGAATGCGCAGTGGTTCAGCCACTTGGCCGCTAAAACTTCAAAACAAAATTCGGTGAATATTTGAAAAGAAAATTTTTTAAAAATTGATCGTGCCTCTTAAACCCTATCTATCGCTTAAAAAACCCTCCCTTGTAAGGTAAACAGATGATCTTTTGATTCTGATGTTGCGAAGAGCTTGAAATATGCGCTAAAATGAAAATTATAAATTTTTTTACACACGGTACTAGCTCAAGTTCGCTCTTCGATTTGCCAGACCAATCGGGAGCCGCTCGTGTACTGCACAGTTACAATTTTCTCTGTAGTATTTCGCTGTATACAGCTACAAATTACATATTTTCTTAGGCAAAGATAACGCAAACGTTGTCAATTTTTATCAAAAGGGTAGAAAAACCAACCAAGCACTGTAGCTTTATGCAAATTGTATGGTATTCGAAAATTACACGTGTAAACAGGAACCTACCTTTGCTAAGGTACACTGTTTGGCAGATCTTTCCAGCGTAAGATATAAAACTAGTACATGAAATGAAATTAAAGAACTCATCAAGTCAAATTACCTGATCGTACCGTCATTACTGAATAATAAGTCCGAAAAATATGACATGGAATGATCGGTGGGAGACGAAGCTATTTTTAGGAGGAAGAACTGCACGCTGGAACGGAACTGAAATGAACAACCTCAATCAAGTTCAGTCTTCTTGACGCTATTAGACGTTTCACCCGAATTTGAACAGGAAGTTGTTTTCTATTTTCTTTCTCATTCTTGCATGTATTCTGCAGTTCGCCCACTATTTTTTCGTAACTTTTAATTTTCTAGCTAACTGGAACTGTTAATAAGAACTACCAACCCCCCTCCCCCCTCCCCCCTCCCCCTCTTTGAGTGAACTTTCATTCGGTCTGATTCACAATAATTTTCGAACGGTGACAAAGTGAAATTTGAAATGACATTTTATTTAGTATTTTTAAAAGCTCCTTCTTTTTTTCCCGATAGCCAGGAATGTTTTGAACGTAAAGGCTCAAGTGGCGGTGTTTTTCATGACTCTGCTTGTGGACTGACCTCACCACCAGTACCACGGACATAAAATCTGATCGGAGAGGGTCATACAGTAACTGATGGGTCTCTGAAAAGCGAAATGCAGTCACTTTGGGGCGAGTAGGCTATATAGATGATGAACTCATTGTTTATAACTCCATAACCGTATCCCAAAAGTCGAGCCAGCCCGGGGCGAGCGAACACAATTTTGGGGCCACTGGCCACGCCCTTATGTTTGGCGGGAAATTGGTTGATTAGTCAAATCTCCTTAACTCCACGACCATGCACCTTTCCAAATATTGCCCTTCTAATCATCATATAGTTAGGGCCTCCCGTAAGCATTTGCAACTATTTTGATTTGTAGAAGACTGTTTAACAGTTTTCATTACTTTAATGTCTCGTAAACAACACGAGGTACATGTTCTGATCTCTCCCCCCCACCCTTCCCCCATCCATAACAAAAAATTTTCAGACCAACACTGAATTGATGAAGGTTTGTACAAAAACATGACCATCTCGAGGCAAGGTTCATCACTGTAACTTACCACATAAAAGCCTTTTCGTCGTTTGCCATCGACCGATTCTGTTCTGAATACTAAGGTCCCATAAACAACGCCACGTTTAGAAAGAGCCCACCCTTTTCAATCCAAGAAAACCCAAGTAGCGGTTTCACCAACGGACATAAGCCGTAAGAAAAGGACCGCGTCAAATAGTTCATGAAACCACAAACGCCTCATGACACCTTTAATTCACTCTTTCTTCGATAACCTAATTTTTAATTTTTTAAGCATAAATGACATCAGAATGCGCGATTATGAGCATTGTAGCTTATGAAAAGAAAATTTAACACCTGATGCACATGAAAGCGTCTAAGAAGGGGACTAGGGTGAATTAGGAACATCGTGCTTACCGCTGGAAAAATTTTGGCAAGTTCTTTGAATAGACGCAATTAAAACCGTTTTTGTTCACTAAGGAGCTGTTAGATGGGGGGAAAGCTACATAAAGTAGATCGCATCAGAATACGGCACAGGACTAGGCTCTCAAAATCGATAAGCTGAATGCAAGACCAATTATTATGTAAAACAGAGAAAAATTCCTTGAGGGAAAAAAGTATGGCTAGGGAAAAGACCCGAAGGTGGAAAGTTAGGATGGTAGCTTCTTTTCAGGTAATCGATCATTTACGTTAACTTCCGCTATCCGACGGGCATATCGGAAAGACTGAATGGATGAGAGTATAACACATTCAAGAAGAAACAAATTTGTGATTTTTCACAACTCAATAAAATAACTAAAATTGTGTACTACTCGGTTATACAAGATTTTTGTTTTCAATTTCAGATTTTTACGATGGGGCATTAGCCCCCGTACTCACTAGACACTACTTCACAATCATCGTGTTAAAATCAGTGAAATACTCCAAAACAATTTGGATTCCTACCCTTATACCTTTATTAAAAATTAAAGTTGGGAAGTTTGTTGTTTTCTAAAAGTAGTTTGAACAGCCGAACGACATTTTTTTACACGGAGTGGGGAAGGCAAAGCTTCACTTATCTCTTCTAAGGTAGAAAGTGTTAGCAAAACGTGAGAGTCGTCCTTGAGGGTAAAGTGTCTAACCTAATTTTCTCACCGATTGCAAGTGCCATTTCATCCACGCATAACCTCACCTAGTTAACAGAATTAGCAAATGTAATGGGGAAACGTTGCGAGAGAACTGAGTAAGATGTTAGGGTAAGTTTTGGAAATTTTACGCACACCTGGAAAATCCTGGCTACGCTCCTGATAGAGACTTTTGCTGGAGAGAAATTGAAACGAGCACGCTAATATAGTGACGACCAGAAAGGACAAGCCATAGGATAGTTCCAGAAAACCACCCATTAAAATAGATCATGAAGTTGTCGCCGCGGAGGATGAACTTGAAGGCTTCTGATGAAGTGCAATTTTTCAAGGGAGCCCAGACAAGATTATGTATGATGTGCACAGCTTGTTTGATCTGGAAAATTTAGAGAAGCTCAAGGCAAATCGCTAGACAACACATGCTAGAGCTGAACTAAAAATCTTTTGCGCCTTTGAACTCTGTCCCTAACGGTAAAGGAGAAAGTTTCGCTTTATCAATGCATTAACCGAGTTGATTATGAATGTCTCCTTATGTTGGACGTCTTACTAACAAGCACATTACCACTACTTGCCCTCAGAGGCGTTTTTGAGTTGACGAGCAGAGAAAATAGGTTTTGACAGTTTGAAATTCTGGATGCCATCACCATCATCGTCCTACAGTAAAAAGCGTTCGTTTTTTACCACTGATATTACCTCAATCGGTACACTTATGTTGTCGAAAGGTCCGTGACCATGGTAAACGATTTTACCTTAAACTGCAGACACATCTTCAATCACTCCTTATTGTTCGCGATATCGGATAAACACTCTGGTCGCTAACTGAATTTTCTTTGCTGTTTACTTTATTTTGAATTAGGACTGTCTTGAGTTGTCCATGCATTGTCTAGCGATTTTAAGCTTTTTCAAGGAAACGAAAATCTGGAATTGTCCCTAGGGTGAGGCATTTGCGCACAGTTTTATAGCCCTTCAGTGGGGTGACTGTGGTTTTTGTTGTCCTGGGCTCATCCCTCATTCTTCTTAACCCCTTCCAAACCAATTTTTCTGTTTATCAAGAATCTCCTCAAAACAGGCTTCGTGATTGAGACAAAATACCTGAAAATTGTACACGGCACCGTTGTTAACGGTGTACAAGGTAGAATGAGTCTATTCATTACTTCGCCAACACCCAAGTAATGATGTTTATTTCAAGGCTAATGTCTCATGAGTTTTGAGTGAATCTTCAAACGCTGTAAATACATGTAGTTGGAAATATCATCGCATCCTCGCTCACTAATAATGATAACTTATATCAACTTCCATTATTTATTGCCTGGCTAAGATTTCACGGATTCTTCAGTTCAGTTGTTTGAAACCAGGCGGTTTCACGTGAGTTGTAACGCCAGGCAAGAAACGTGACGACCCGCGATATGCGTGGGAAAATATTACTTTTTTTCGATCAAGGTGGAAACTGGCAACATTGTCGTCGAGTAAGGTAATACATCTCAATTTTCATTACTATGGTTAATTTTAAAAGCTCTGGTTTCGATAAAGGAACTGGAGGAAAATCAGGAAAATTCCTGTTCGACTGTGATGGTTGAATTTTGTTTACGCGTCGTAGCATAAACATAACAAATTCATTTTCCTTTTCCTTATACAATCTGCCTTTTTTATACTGTTTTTCGCAGCAGAGTTATCGATTATATTACAGAGGCTAATTTTATTACACAGATCACTCAGATTTAATGACAGAAACTCTATTATCGATTGTAATTTTGGCAAAACCTGGCGAGTATTCGGTGTACAGATTATTGACAAAGTCGCTAGAACACTCTTCCATTCATTTCTTTTGTTTCTGCTCCGTTAAATTTGCCCAATTTTTTTATTAACGAACTCGATTTAACTACAAACAGTGAGTATTCAGGCAGATTGGCAAGCTTCAATGCGATGTGGCAAAAGAGATATACGCCTTTAAAATTCTGTTAATTTTGCGGGTGTAAAAAATTCAAAAAGTATACCCACCAAAAGTTTAATCGATCGTTGCGAAAACGTTATCAATTTCGAAGTAGTTTCTAAAAATAAAATAGAGAGGGATTGTTCTTTCAATCTGTATTGGCAAAGGAAGATTAGCTTTGAAGACAGGGTTGTAGTCGAAGGCTCAAAAGCAGCTTCTATTAACCACTATGGCGCCGGTCCGAGGCACCCAAAAACCGGCCATGTCGATAATTTCCGAAATAGGAGGAATTAGAACCTTAAGTTACCTATTCCTTATTAAAGACCTCAAATCAAGTCTACATGCCAATTTTTAGCCAATTCGGTGAGATAGTGTGGCAGCGCCTTTTTAATATAGCTCGAATCTTACAGACAACTGTGCTCTTAAGTGACCACTGATCCAAAACACCAAACTTTTCCCAGTCAAATCACTGCACTAAGAGCCTTTCATAAACGGCCATCTCTTTTATGCAACCACTTGCACATCTGCTACCACCCACTTTTCTCAATTATTTGTAGTTTTAGATTTTCCATTGTTTGTATCCTCCTGTAAGCGATCACTTGAAGCATCGTTTGGTCTCCATGATGTTCACTGTATTTACTAGACCTCAAGGTGGTGGGGGGGAGGGGGGGCAGGGGTGAAGAACTTTTATAAGTGACAATATGCACATATACATACTGTAGCCTCCCTCTGGGTTGATTCTCGTAAGCAACCACCTATTAAATCTTTGCATTTTGGTTGGTCAACCATGGGAGGTTCAACTGTAATTTCATATTGTGCAACAATCCTGAGAGACTTCTAGCAGTCAATATTGATGGTTAAACAGCAAGGGTTTGCTATGTCATTGTAATACAAGATCAGGGGCTTTAATATTTAGGAAGAGGGGTTTAGAAAAGAGGAATTAGCTTTGCAGGCTATGGGAATAAAATTATGTATAACCTGTGCGGATCAGGTGTCCTTCTTCACTTTTTGTTTGGGAGACACAACCAAAAAAAAACACTTGATCGTATTATAAATAGAATATGAAACATCCTCGCGCTGTTGAATTTGATTAGGCAAATTTTCCAGCTATGTTATACATGTAATTATTCAGCGTCGTTCCCAGTCGTCCTCTGCAATTTTGGGTGTGACATCACCTGTCAAGCCATCCTCAGAGACCCAGGGCAGTTGTTATGTCGCAAAATCTTGTGCTTGGTCCTGAGTAGCCTCGCCGAAGACGTCCTGTGGGGTTTGTTTGTCAAGCGTTCACTTCTCTGTGGGGGAGAAATGAATGCATGACGAACAAACCCCAAAGGATGTCTGCAGGGAGGCTACATGAAGGTTCTAAGCCTCCTCTGGTCACACAGATATGGTCAAAACCTTGTCTTTTTTTCCCTAAAATCTAATTTGGAATTCATTTTGCACCAATGAAAATGGAAAATCAAAGTTTTAGCTATTTACTGCAGCCTGAAGTATAATAATTTCCATTAAAACTGCCCTGTTTGTATTTTTTTCTTAATACGGCTGTCAAAATAAGGCCTAAAATGCTTTTCAATACACTTTTAAAAATAAAACCAGAGAATAAAGAAAGAAGACGTTCTATTAAGAAGAAAGAAAGAGTAAAGTAGGGATCTTGACGACAATATTCACAGCGAGTTACCCATCCAGTTCCTAACCCCACGCAACAGGGTTTAACTTGACTGCACTACTAAAACCCGAGTTTTATGAGGGTTATTGCAATATATGTATTTTAAGTAATACTTGTTGTTATTATTTCAGGCAGAGCAAGTGAGTCTTCATGGCTTTATAAACATGTTTCTTATCATCTCATTGGCAATGCTCTGGGCTCTGTTACCAACTGATTTGATTGCTTTTGGTGCTCAGTGGTTACAGAACAGAATTCTTGTGGTAAGACTTTTTCTACAGTGGCCTGCATACATGAAGCTGGTGGTTAAATTGTTTTGGGGGAGCATGTTAAGGTGCGGAAAATGATATTGCACAACAGCACCAACGTTAAATACAGGCTATCGTTGAATTGTATAGTGTGGCCATTTGATATCAGCTTTATTTTTTAGGTATTTAGGTATTTTTAGGTATTTTATTTATTTGCCACACGATGACAATAATTACGAAAAGATGCCAAAAAAAGAATGTAGGAAGAGATGGCTAGGAGGCCTAAAAGAAACTATAAAGCTTATGTTAATTAGGCCTCCTCAATTACAATTTTTCGAAGATGGCATAAAAATTACGGCGACGGATACAATATAATATCAGGTGAAAAATTAAACTAATCAATATTACGGAAGTTTACAAATGTTGAATATCAAAAGGCTTTTTCGCAAGATTTTTGTTGGAGTATATACTAATAGTTATTACAAATAAATGCCTTAAGTGCTCTTTTAAAGGAGAAAGGTGAGGAAGCGTTGATGATGTTGGTGTTTAAGGTGTTGTAAAATTTAGGTCCTTGATAAAAAACGGAAAATTGTTTGGTTCGAGTACGACAGAAAGGCAGACTTTTAAAACCCCAGTTTTGCTGCTCATAACATATGATGTTTTTAACTTGTTTAACCTCAGTGGTTGGCTCATTATGACCCTCAGGGAAGTGGTTAAAATTTACATTTTTCAGCCAGGGACCAAAAGGCATGAGCAAATTCATTTTACATTGATTTGTCGTTATAGTACTGGTAAATTGTTTTGTACACTGATCAGCGTAATTTAATTGTCCTCATCAGATTCTCTTGCACCTCCCTTACTCAAGAAAATAGGCCATTTGCACTAAGAGGTCATGTGACGTCGTTTTTATGAAAATAAAAGTTATACGATTTTACCTTCGAAAAACGATTAGTGGGTCATATCTTAAACAAAAGAATAGGGATTTGGTTTTTCAAACCCGAACCATTTTCTTAAAATGAGTAAGTTCGTAGCCGGTCACGTGACCAAAATGTGGTTTTTAAAATTAGGAATTACATCTTTCAGAACACAAATTTTGCACTTAAAGTTCAAGGGAAATGTTGAAAAGATGATGTGGTAACGTTTACAGCACATCTGAGCGTAACTATCAAACGTTTAACAAGATACAAGCAAAAAGTAGTTTTGGCCGCCATGTTGGAGGGCAAGAGTATGCCCTCCAACATGGCGGCCAATACAAATCATAGTGCTTTGTTGAAAAATCAAAGTGCCATAAAATATCTCCCTTAAATGCTTTTCCTCTCAAATTTTGGGTGTAAAATAATTTTTATGTGCTCTGTCAATTTTTGGCATCAGCAAGATTCCAACTCATCGTTTTAAGGAAGCATTGGTCACGTGACCTCTTAGTGCAACTGGTCTATTGGAGGAAGAAGCAGATGAGGTTGGAATGACGATGGCTGCTAAGGTAAGAAGAAACCATGTAGTTACACTTCTAGTAACCAGTGTTGATTTCGTGGACAAGACTTTTTTGTAGTGTTGTTCTGCTCGTAAATAGATTAAACAAGGTCGGAGAGAAATACACAATTTAGCGCGCGTAGAGTGACATGACATGATCTGCCCTTGAATCATGCATGAAAAGGCTAATCAAGGTTTAACACTTTCGATTATCCCACTCATACCTCAACCCTCTAAGCTACCAGTGGAAAAACTAGTCTCATGTACCAATGGTGTTGTCATCAGTTCTAATGTGCAAGATATCATTGTAGAGATGGTATTTTACAATTTGCCCTGCACTGATGCCGGAAGAAATCACCATGTTCTACACTTGTAGCTTTAAATTTAGACTGCGAAAACAGCCGTTTCTCCTCGCACCTTTCCGCGTGGCACTTTTCGTCCCAAGGGGCGAGGAGCGAGGAGAAATGGCTGTCTTCACAGGCTACTTAAAATTGCAATTAAAAACTCAAGATAATGCTACGAAATTAGTGTCGTAATTGTCCGTCATTGTCTTACCGCCAATTTGAAGCGACTGAAACATCTTGATATATACGGAAATTTTCTCCCAACACTTAAGTCTAATGAAACATAAAAGTCTGTATTTCAGGGAATTTAACTCCAGCAAAAATTCCATGCCACATAGTATTGAAGAGTAGTTTACTGTATTGATATACGCGTATGTTATAACAAACAGGCATGCTTTGACGTTCGTGAAAGTCCCAGATTTTGGTGGCGACTCGCAGCTGCACAGGATCAAATGGCCCAACCTGAAGCACTAAAATGGTTATCCACTCATCCTTCCCACAGTGACAGAGCTCAAAAACTTGAAACTTTACTGCCAAAGGTAAAAGTCGTTAACAACTGTAGGGATGTGTAAAATAGTTTAGTGATGTCCCACTAGTGCTTGAATTAGCACAAATTAATGGAGGGCTTTTATGAAGTCATGGTGGGGTGCTTTAATACATATTTGAAGTGGGTTCCTCAAAAGGTGGACCTCAATTTGGCAGTGTTGAGTCATAATTGACATAATTGTGACTGTGACATTCATCATTCAAACTATCTAAGTTTTATTTTATGTGAAATTGTCATTTGTCAATGTCCCACTGTCAAGATTTTTATTATTACATGTATTTGTTATTCCTTTGTTTAGTGATGTCCCATTAGTGCTTGAATTAGCACAAATTAATGGAGGGCTTATATGAAGTCATGGTGGGGTGCTTACATATTTGAAGTGGGTTCCTCAAAAGGTCGACCTCAATTTGGCAGTGTTGAGTCATAATTGACATAATTGTGACTGTGACATTCATCGTTCAAACTATATAAGTTCTATTTTATGTGAAATTGTCATTTGTCAATGTCCCACCGTCAAGATTTTTATTATTACATGTATTTGTTGTTCCTTTGCTTTTAAACATGTTTCATCATTATTGTTTTTTTTTTTCTTCAGGCTCTAGAGGCCAGGACGAAATGCAGATGTCCACCTCTCCCAGTTAAATTAATGGACGTCTTGTTTCAATCGTATACAATCTGTATTCTAAATATACAGTGTATATCGTATGGCACCATCAATGATGTACCACGCTCTAACAGCGTAAATGTCTAAAATGGCACTCTGCACTCCAGTTGCTTTCCAAACTATTTATTTCGGCATATTCCAGGAAGACCTTACCTCTCAAGTTAGCGTAAATAAATCATTGTTCTTCGTGTATAAAGTGAAGGTAACTATCCTCGCAGTTAAATGAACAACCTAAGTGGTTGAAAAAGAACTTGAAAAGAATCAGAAATAACCGGAGGAGGAACTCGAAGCCCAAAAGGCTTTTTCGAATTTTAAGTGGAGATGGACTTTCTTCACGCCAAGAATTTTTCAAGTTGCCCCTATTTTTAACCCAGATCTTGGTGTTTGGATATCAGATAGAACACTCCGAGGTTTTTATAACTATAGCTTCCAAATGAATCCTTGAGTTGAATTCATCCTTAAAGAAAAAACCCGTTATTTTTTAGTAGTTCAACTAGTATGCGTTGAAATGTCCTTCGTAACAGTTTCTTAGTTTTCTAGAGAGAATAATGGGGTCAGAGAGTGAAACGCCGTGTCTAGCCCTTAGGATGTGTGAATTTCATCGATTAAACACTTGAAATTAATTGGAAGCTGGATTCCTGAGAGGTCCGCAAACTTTTATTCAATGTTGTCAACAGAGAATAATTATTAATAATAGAACATCATGCTCTCTAGGTGTGCCACCATTTGCATTATGAGGACGTGGTGGCCTTTCAAACAATCGATTTAATTGTGCGGACCTCTCAAGAGTTAGGCTTCCGTTTAATTACAGCCTCTAAAAATAACTTAACTAAAATTGACATACCCCTTCATACCCTTCCTCTCTATCTTATGATTCTCTCGTACTTTTGATGAATTGTTTGATAATGAGTTCAAGCAGTGATGTATGAATCCGGTAATTTATCGCCTTATATTTTCATTTCTTTAGGTGAAGGAACGTTTATATCCCGGGAAGATCAACTTCCGTTAACAAGACCATCGTCACCTCCATAATGAACAAGGAATTTAGATAACAGTTAAATATAATATAATATTATAATTATAATAGTTTGTTTTTAGTAGTGTGCATGTGGGAAGCCTTGCACTTCAATATATTTTGTGTCGCAAAACTTCTGCAACCAGTAAAAAAAGGCAAATCGTGTCCTTTTCCTTACTTTATCTCTTTCTAAATACTTAGACTAAAATTAATGGAATGGAAGATTGAAGGTCGAATTCGCCCCTCCCCTCCCGGGATTAGCGCTCTGTGTAACGGACTTAACCATATGTAAAGCTATAGAAAATAACGCTCATAATATCATACAACCAGCGACAGGGAATATTTAAAGAGTGTTTTGTTAGCTACCACAGAAAACATTTTTAAATTAGAAAAATGTCCTGCAGTTCAATTCGTATACGTTCCCTGGTCCAAACTTCTAGTATCAACAGGTTTGGTTTGGCTCCTTCACTCTTAAACAGGAGTCGTGAATGTAATTTCCTAGAAATTTGCTACCTTGTTACACCAAACCATTCATTTTTTCTGTAAAATTAGATTATTTCGCGGACGAAAATCTGGCTCATATTCGGTGTAAGAAGCTGAAAAACTCACGGGTAACGTAAAATCTTTTTTGGGGGCGTGGACAATAATTTAGTTTTTTTTCCCTTTTTTTTTCACTTAAGAATAAAGATAAGCGAAACAAGTTTAACAAGACGTTTCGATGTCGCCATGACATCATTATCAAGTTACAAAGATAAAATTAGAACTGTAAAAAAGTAATACGTTTGCACGTGTAAACAAAAATGTGTTAAACAAACAGTGTGTAGCCTGAGTATCAGGCCTTCCTAAAGGGCTAGGGGAGAGGAGATTTTAGATGGGGGAGGGGGAGAAGCTCTCTCCCTTTTTCGCTTCCATCTTTCCCCTTTTCCCCAGAAACGCCTGATACTCAGGCTAGATTGTGTGTGTAGGCTTGATTTCTTCTTCGAAAAAAAAAACACTTTTTTTCTTTATGTCAAATGCTAATTCTGTACCGCCAGTGATACTGCAAGTCACACTCAGTGATTGTTGCCACATTTTTGCAAAGGTAGCATAAAATAATTTGATGAACCATTGCTTTAAGAAGTACGGAAAATCTTTTATGACTCCGTTGTGCGTTTCAGCCAATGTGTGGATTTAATGATTAAGTAATTAAGAATCACAAGTAAATGTATCAATGTAGTTATTACATACATTTTATTTGGTTTGTAAGGTTGAAGAACAATTCTAACATGCCCGCGGGTAGCTACGCTAATCTTGGCGGGACATGTTTTCAGGAAATAAAAACAACTAAAAGTGACTTGAGACCTAATAAACTGACATAATGACTAAAGACTACTGATAATTAAAATTGAACGAAGGCCTTAAAACCTTTACAACGTATGGAAGTTTTTAACTAATGGAGGACAGTTTTACAGTGAAAATGACCGGCTGACTGTCGTCGGCAATGATAAGGCGTACAGTAACCAATTCCTCTCTTTCCTGTCGCATGAAGTCTACTCGCAACATAAGCATTGTTATCCAGAACCTGAAAAGAAAAAAAGAGACAGAGACTTCAGAATCAAAATCAGAATGTTTAAACAAAAAAGCTATTGTTGAATAAATGTAATATGTTTGTCTATGTGTGGTAATTAATCTTCTTGCGAGCTATTAGAGAGATTAAGGGTCTCGTTTACATCGAACAGCAACGGTCAGATTCAAGTTGGATAACACTAGCGCGAAACTTCTTATTTTTATGTTGAAGTAGCAAACAGTAAGCGTAATTTAAAGGGAAAACTTGGTCACGTGGTAGAAATTCACGTTTGTCGTTTGGCGTAAATATGACAAGAGAGATTAAGATTCACGTTTACGCCAAACGGAAAACGTCAGATTCAAGTTGAGAATTTCTCAGAATAGAAAATAAGCAGACAAAAACAGTCCCGAACGATTCCTATAGTTAAAACTGGCATAAAACTACTTATTTTTGGGTAGAAACAATAAAGAGTGGGGAAACGGAAATAAGGGGTCACGTGGTACAAATTCACAGCTGCTGTTTGGCGTAAACGTGAATCTTAATCTCTGTAAAGACTTTTAACGTGAAATAAGCAGAAAGGCTAAACAGCAAAAGGAGTACAAACTCCAGAGAATACGAACAAACTTAGCTCCTTTACTTGAAACCCTCGCCTTTAAAAAAAAGAGATCTGCTTTATTCAGGTTTTACCGTAACTGTAGCGTCAACTGATAAAATACTCATGATAGGTTAGTTGGATTCCTCTTTCCCGATCAAAATTTTTATGAAGGTTTGTGGCCTTCGTCGAGAAAGGAAGAAAAAGTTGGTAGATCGTGCAATATATGTGCGAGGACTCAGGAAGCTAGCTGATGACAAAAAAGTTTGTTTCATCTTGATTATGTTATGCTTTTGATGAGTTAAACAAAACAAAATCAAACCAGTCAATTTAAATAATGAAAAGATCATAACAGATTAAAGCATCTAAGCTAATTTTAACCCTCCATACATTTTATTGAAGTCAGTCCACTCTGTCGATTGATGGTAACGATTCTCTAGAACATGTTCTAGACTGGGACGAAGTAGAGCAGCTGGCCTGAAACAAGAGAAAAAGGTCAGTGGTTGATCCTCACTAAAAAGACCACTGGAGGAAGGGAGACTTATGGTAATCAGAATCCGGAAAATATACGCTACCACAACACTAATAGTTGCCCAACCACTACCAATACTAGTACTACTACTACGACGACCACTACAACTACCACTGTCACACCACTACAGTCTACTACTACCTACTACTACTACTACTTATAATGAATTCGGAGGAACTTCATGTAAATAAGTTAGTTATGAAGTTTATTTCCTCCTGTATAAAAATACGTGATTCATTGTTAGTAATGTAGCTGAATTTTTTAGTTTATTGTGTTCTTTGTTTTATATTTTGATTGTAATAGGCATGCTTTTGTAATACTGTACAATGATGCGGTCATGCAAATAAAGCAATTTATTACTATACTGTTACTTCCACTACCACAACCACGACCACTACAACTACCACTGCCCACCACCACCACCACCACCACTACCACTACCACTACCACCACTACCACTGCCACTACCACTACCCACACCACTACAACTACTACTACTACTTGCACTTCCACTACCACTACCACCGCCACTGCCACTACCATTACTACTACCACTACTACTAACACTACCACTGCCACTACCGTTACCACTACCACAACCATTACTTTTCTACTTCTTCGTCTGCTGATAATTACGTTGACATTAACAATAATGATAATGACGATGATAATAATAATGACAATTGATAATCATGATGATGACGGCGACGATGATAATGATAATGACATTTTATTGCGAGTCTTCCCAAACCGAATTTACGAAAACGATCGAGAGCTCCACATGGTGGCGCACTGGTTTGCTGAAGAGATGATCCGAGCAAGAATCTCAACTGTTTGGGATAAATGGCCACAAGCGTGACGTTTTTAATTGAAACCAATGATAAGATTAACTTAAATATCTTAGTATTTTTTATATGGTACCAACATAGCTTACACTGATTACAGGCTCTAGCTTGTAAGGGGACTTCATCCTCCTTTGCTCCACTTCTTCCCATGGGGTATTAACCAAAAATGAATTGTTCCTGAGGCAAGGGAAATATCTCTTCTTGTATCCCAGTCTATATTGCGGTGTACGTTCCAATAGCTGTAACAAATGACCAGAAAATATATAGATATGATATAGATATCAGGATCCTTAAATAAAACTCTTGTAGGTCTCTGTTGTTACTTAAGAAAAGGAAAGGGTAGGTTTCAATTATCAAGCCTCGAAATCGTCAACTCTTACAGTGAACTCTTTTGGTTGTCTTTGAACTCTTTGAAATATGTTTGATATAATAACAGTAAAGTGAATTCCATTAATTTAAGTAGGTACCAACTTGAAATAAGGTTGTTCCTCTCTTAGCGTAGCACCAAAGGCACCCGCGCGAAAGCACGGGTTATAATTTTGTTGCGCGCGCATCGTGCAGCTTGCACGTGGGTCATAGCGACCTGCAAACCAGTGTGGCCCATATTTCCATGTTTTACTGTATATTTTTCTGGCTACCCGCAATGCATTAACGTCATCAAACAAGAAACTTGGTCGGCGTTGTTTTGATTATCTTAGCGGCCGTTTTGGCGATCAAGAAATGCTTTTGTCGATTAATTTGGACCATAAAAGTATATTACAGAGAACATCGAAGCAATTTGGACCAGAAGCTACAAAGAAATAAGTGCAAGGTTTTTGCGATAACGTATTTCTAGTTAACTTTGTTACTAACCTGAGTTATACAGTCCTCTGCCTGAGTAGAGAGATGGTCGGGGTAATAAACAGGGCTGTGCAATATCTCAGCCACAATTTGTTTTTCTTCTTCGTACGAGTCTAAGTCATCCTCATCGTCACAATCAAAGGGATACTAATGTATCAAAACAAAAACACAGTTTTTTTGTAAATCTTCTGTATTATCAGCCTGTGCTATAAACAGCTTACTTATATAGAAAGACCATTTTTAAAAGCAACTTACAACGAAGACATCAGCATTGTGATTTGTTACATTGCATTGTTGCATGCATTGTTGTTATTAAAATTATTATTATTATAGCTTATTATTATTATTATTATTATTATTATTATTATTATTATTATTATAAACTTATGCTTACAACTTTTTATTATAACTTTAAATTATAATTTTGATGTAAACAAGAGTGAGTTTCAAGATGTTGTGAAGCTAAGGTACGAGTGGGAAGTTCCTGATACTCCCTCTTTTTTTTGTTGGCGGGGACATTTTCAATGTGGATCACGCTATGATATGCAAATGTCGCTGATTTGTCATCCAAGGCAATGGCCATTATGATAAATTCAGGGACGGACCTGCAGGCTGAACTGCTTAGCATGGTGTGTAAAGACGTTGAAGTCGAACCAGTTATGCAAGACATCACAGGAGAAGAGTTGAATAGGGGAGCCAACACCACCCCGGATGCGCTTCTGGATATAGCTGCTAGCTGATCCAGACCAGATATTTAGGCAACACAAAAACAGAGAAGAAGCGCCACTAGGCTAGCCGAGTGTTAGAATCGATTAGAAGTAGAGCAAGCTACATTTACGCCATAACGTTTTTCAGCACGGAAGGTGGAATGGTAGTGGAATGTAAACGATACCATAGTAGGCTTGCCGAGCTAGTTACTACAAAGAAGGGCGAAAGCTATATGACTACCATGTCATGGATCCGGGCCGAAGTGTCATTTGCCCTGCTAAGACCAGCTTTACTTTGTTTAAGAGGATTGGGAGTACTAGTAGAGTCTATTTAGAACTGTCAGACATGGATTTAGATATTGAAAACTGACTCTCGAATATTAGAAAAGACAATTGAGCACGTTATTATATTTTCCTTTTTTTAGTTAGAATACGTTTACGTTTACTTTAGAAAATAGGTTTTAAAAACAAAAATTAAAGTGATTTTTTTTAATTCAAATGAAATGAAATGAAATGTTTTTAATTCAAATAACTCTTTTTAATTGAAACGGAATTTTTAATCGAAATTAGGCGTTTTTATCGAAATAAATTGTAAACTGTACTACGTATACAAATATTATTATAAGCAGCACAGCAGTAGCAGTAGCAGTAGCAGCAGTAGTAGTAGTAGTAGTAGTAGTAGCAGCAACAGCAGCAGCAGCAGTAGTAGCAGCAGCAGCAGCAGTAGTAGTAGTAGTAGTAGTAGTAGTAGTAGTAGTAGTAGTAGTAGTAGTAGTAGTAGTAGAAGTAGTAGTAGTAGTAGTAGTAGTAGTAGTAGTAGTAGTAGTAGTAGTAGTAGTAGTAGTAGTAGTAGTAGAAGTAGTAGTAGTAGTAGTAGTAGTAGTAGTAGTAGTAGTAGTAGTAGTAGTAGTAGTAGTAGTAGTAGTAGTAGTAGTAGTAGTAGTAGAAGTATTAGTAGTAGTAGTAGTAGTAGTAGTAGTAGTAGTAGTAGTAGTAGTAGTAGTAGTAGTAGTAGTAGTAGTAGTAGTAGTAGTAGTAGTAGTAGTAGTAGTAGTAGTAGTAGTAGTAGTAGTAGTAGTAGTAGTAGTAGTACTAGTACTACATGTAGTAGTGGTGTAGTAGCAGTAAACGCCTTTCTCAGTCAATGGAAAAAGCATGTGATATTTACGGATAATCGTTTATAAATTAGTTGTTTAAAGATGTCTTCACCAACTTCGATTTTCAGCAACGAAGATATATAAAAGCCAAATTGGCTTACAAACCTCGCCAACCAGCAGTCTATATAGTATTACACCTATTGACCACCAGTCAACAGAAGTGTCGTATGGTTTGCTGTCAAGCATCTGTAATGTAATGCAATAAGGCAGGTTAACTGAAATATAACTCAACATTTAAATATAAAGAAAACTGAAATTGTATGACGAGTGAAATTATTTATATTAGTGGCTACTGACCATTGGTCAACTGGGCCAATATTTGTGTCAAAAAGAAGTTTCTTGTTGAAAGCTTTCTTGGTGCGGACCGGTCACTAATTACAAAGTTATAGTTCTAAATTAGTAAGCATCGAATCCCAAATAAATATTTATTAATTAATGGTCATAACCACTGATCTTAACTAGTAAGCTGCTCGTCAAAAAAATGTAAATTCAAAAACTTTGTTTTCTCTTTTCATAAAATATCCAGTAATCAAAACGCGACATAAACTTATCACAGTCTTAGAAATGTCTAGTGTCATTCAGTCATGATTCAAATCGATGTGTTCTCAACTCTTTCCTTCTTGTTTGATATGTAATGAAACACTGCTCCTCGTGCTTGATATGCACCTCAATTTTTTTATTGTGTGTTTGTTATGTTATCAAACACTAGTTCTCTTGTTTGATTTGCAGTTAAACATTGCTCCTTATTACTTCGGCGGAGCGAGAAGTAAAGTTTTCGCGACGCTCAGGAATGTTCAAAGTTGATACTTTTGGGACAAGATTGGGCACGCAAAGTATGTAGGTTTTTGGCTAATTTATTCGGCTATTTGACGAAGTGAGAGCTGAATTGGTTCGAGACATCTCGAGATCACTTCTACTTCTTTGATTTATTCTTTAACTTATTCGAGGAAGAAAGAATTATTATTTTGGCTTTCGCGAGCTTTGAACCGACTCACCTGTGTGACCCGTCAGAACAGAGGAGATTCTAAGTTGAGGGATTAGCCGATTGCGCTACACTGAAACCCAAGGCAGTTCGGGATATGAAAAATAGCTATGAAATTATGCACTAGTCTCAGGACAAGATTGGGTAAAAAGTTTGTGACGTTTCGGCTTATTTCGGCTATTTCACGAAATGAGACCGGACTACTTCGAGATATCTTGAGATCACTTCGAGTTTAGTCCTTCATTTACTCGAGGAATAAACAGAGGATATTACATGACCGCGCAGAGACACGAAATTTCTCTTCGAGTGTTGAAAAACATTTCACAAGTGAGCGTTCCTTTCATACGTTGCGTGACTTTCTCAAACGTTCTCTACGTTTTTGGATTAGTCATGAATAATTAATTAGGGCATGTTTACATTTCAGCGTGAGTCAGCAGATTTGCATCAGTTACTGAAATCATTAAATATGTCGAAAAGCTACTGCTATTCGCCTGTTTAACATTTGCTAGAACCTTACGTCAACCTTATGTCAAGTTCCAAGCGAGTTCTTTTGCCGAACTAAGTTTTTTTCCCACGAACTGGAGTGCTGTGTTTAGTCAAGTATGACGAGGGTCGATTTTCAAGTTCTGTGTTTACAAGTTGGCGGAAGCCATAACATATCTGAAGTTCAAGTGAGAGTTTATTATTAGTAGAGGCTGTTTAGTTTTACTTAAGTTCAAGTCAAGTTTGTGTTGGCAGATGCTGTGTTTTAAAGCTCTGTAAAGACTGTATAATGTTCCTTTGGTATTAAACTTCCTTGTGTTAATCCGACATCCCTGCGTGCTAATAGTCAGTGAATAGTTATCCTCAAAACATTCGAACTTGTAACATTGAATTTTAGCCAATTTCATGCTCAACGTAATTGACTCCTTGCCCATGCCTTACATTTCTTTAATCAGTACATAAGATAGCTGTGCTGTTTTTGAAGCCTGATGTAAGAAAAATAGAGAATTTTGTTTTCACTGTTTGTTTTGTTAGACTTCTTATTCACTGCCAGTGACCTCATATTTGACTTAGGTCTAAACGTTTAGACCCAAGTCAAATTTAGAAGGATTTGTATGGATTCACCAGAGCATAACCGGGCTAATATCTAGGAGATAATTTGCCCCGAAATGCTACCTTTTAGCAAGCAGGCCTCTTGGATGTTGCTCTTTTCAGAATATCCTGACAAATCCCATAATTTCACAAATTAACACCTTACCATATTTCATTTCTTACTATTCCTCCGCGTTTACAATTAATCAGTTCCACAACCACGACGCCGAAGTGTACGCTCCTTAGAGTCTTGTGTTTGATTTTTATCTAAGCGCTGATGCACAGTTTTTGTTTGAAGTGATATTAAACGGCATATATCTTGTATTTGATGGCTAGATCTGTAATCGGAATTATAAAAAAATTGGGCCTACCTCGGGTGCCATGTAACGTGGCGTTCCACAGATGCCTGTGGTTGTTTGTTCTGCTGTCGCGAGCCCAAAGTCACCTATTTTTAGGTGGCCACTTTCCTCCAATAGTAGATTTTCCAGCTTTAAATCCCTAGTCAATTAGATAAAAAACAATAAAAAATATTCTCGTTTTGTTGTTGTTGTTATTTTATAGTACGTTGTTGTTGTTGTTGTTTCACAAACTATAGATTGAATTCTGCAAAAAGTCCAAAAAATAACTTTTCACGTTGTAGAAAATGCCAAACCGGTAGCTTTAAAAAGTATTATTGGATCGCGGTTTTGTAAAATAGGCTTTCCCGGTCGTCAGTGCAAAGCCCAGTTTTCCATTTAGTAACCAATAATTAAAAAATTATTGTAATGAATTGTAAATGTAATGTATTGTAATTGTTTGTGTGTCCGAAATAAAAAATAATAATAAAAAAAACTTTCCACGATACGGAAAATTCCAAACCGTTATATTAAGGAGGGGAGAGTGGGGGTGTGAGGGCGAGGGGAGGAGTAAAAGAGGGAGGTGTTAGGTAAATGAAGTAAGAAGTCATTTAATCAAAATAGTTGATCTCCAAATTAATCATTAATTAATTAATATTTTTGAATGATTAAGTGCATCCTTAGAGTGTCGTCTCAGTATTTATGTTTGATTAAATACAACACCCTGCCTTATTTACCTGTGAATAATTCCTTTGGTATGTATGAACTCTAACCCGCAGATTATTTCGGCTGCAAAAAATCTAAAATCAAGCACTTTGTTATTGACACAATTATAATGAAAATCATATATTGGTAATTATAATATTAAACAACAAAAACAAATTATACAAGCAACAACAGCCAGGGAGGTACCCCCTTCTCCCATCCAGAGTATTACAGGTGAAACTATTTCATTACCTGCAAATGCTCTCCGAAAATTTCTTGACAGCCGACAGCTGTGTCTCAAGATTTCCGTTGCTGCAAAATTCCATTATAATACCAAGAAATCCCTATCGAAAAAAGGAAGAAAAACAGTAGTACGATGTTCCTTACACAAACGTAACATGTAAACTACTTTTCCACGCGTCGTTTTGATTGTCATAAAAAAATCATTTATATCACTGCCATACCTTGAGTTTTGGATAATTGTGTTTAAATTTTTCAGTACTTGCTGACTAGTGTCATTTGACTATATCGAAGGCTCAGGTATAAAATATATTTTTGGTTTGGCGTGTTCTTTATTAGTTCTTCGCTGACCATTTGTCAGTTCTCAGGAGGAATTTAGTTTCCCTCTTACGTAAAAGGAAATTAACGTTTAATTACTGCCGATAGATCCAACGAGAGCTTCGCTTTTCAGCTTGACTAAGCCTAGTTGTTATATCGAAATTGGTCGGTTGCGCCATTTTTCTAAGCACACAGCAGGCCATGATGATTAAGACAAAATGAAGCTTTTTAAGCAGAAGAAAAGATGACAAGCGTTGCATAATAAGCATGGTGAGTCAGGGGCGGATCCAGGATTTTTTTTAGGAGGGGGTGCACTCGTCTCTTGCTCTACTTCAACACCAATAAACCACATAGTTTTTTTTTGGGGGGGGGGGGGGCGGGGGAGCAGAATACCAGTTGTACAAGAAAACTGCAGGTCATCTCAGGGGGGGGGGGGGGTGCGCACCCCCTGCACCCTCCCCCTAGATCCGCCCCTTTGAGTCATGGTGCTGTCCAAGTAATATTCACGCTACGTCGCCTACCGTGATGATTAGATTTAGAGCCTCCTCTCGAAAAAGCGCTCCTCTTCGAAAGAGTTTTTGTTATTAAGTGCCCCCATTCTGCTAAGCGCCCCCATCGCAATTTTAGGGAACGTATCAACTGAGGCTCACCCTTTAATACTCACAAACGAACGGTAATGCCACCTTACAAAAACAGTGGTCCTCGTCTGAGTTTTGCACGTTGACTGAACATTCACAATATATTTTTGTTACTGTTACAGTTTCTGTTATTGCCTCTTTTAATAAAAGTAATATTAAAGTTTTGTTTTGAGCAGTCGGTTGTTTCTCAAAGAAGAAATAAGCGTCCTGTGCCGATTAAGCGCCCTGTCTCAAATAAGCGACACCGTGAGGTACCAAAAGTAAATAACCCCCCCGGGACGCTAAATCGAATCATTACCGTTAGGTAATTTTGTGAATAAGAGGGAGATGAGGGGGTAGTGAAATATAAAAAAACATGGGGACTGGAATAGAACTTTTTTGGTTGTTTTTGTAAGGAAATAACAATCAAAATGTAGAATTTATCCCAGGATTAGTGCTTAGTCAGACTTCGAACAGGAGCTGGGTGTCATCTTTTAATCGTATCATAAAAATTCATCCATACCTTTACGCAAATCAAACCACAGATGTTTGTCACGAATCCTGTTCCTCGACATTGGGCAAGCATTGCTACTTCTTTTTTACCCTCCTTTCTTTTTCTAGTTTCATGGCGTAATCTTGAGAAGAGTTACGGTTGGCAACCTGGAAAACCTAAGCAATGATACATATCTTTTAAGAGTGAGTGATACTAAGATAGCTTTTGTTTCCACAAGGGTACGTAGAGATTCCCGTTTGAGAGTAACAATCAGTAAACAACCTAATGTGAAAACATTGAATGTGTTATTACTGTCTCGTAAAAATAAACCAGGGTAGATGAATTTTGAAGGTCTAATTCCTGAGACGTCCGCGCATTTTAGTCAAGTTCAGATATCAATTTCTTCTTGGTTAAGATTCACTTGACAAAACAAAACTTTACCCATTTCTTTAACGTCGTTGCGCGACCACGACTCGAAACTGATAAACGATTTCACGTTTTGGTAAAGGCATTAACCTTAGACAACTATTTGCTAGTTCTTACACTTACACGATATCCGACACTGCCGTAAACGTACTATGTAATAACTGGGCAAGCGTTGCTACTTCTCGTAGCAACGTCTAGTATTTAAAATGTATTTCTAAATTTTTTTTCGTTTTTTTAGTTGTCAAATAAGGTTACAATATTGCAATTGTCTTACCTTGCCAAACCCGCCTTGACCTAGAAACTTGACATTAAAAAAGTCATCAATTCCGTTAGCCCACCAGACATTATCTGTGTGCAGGCGTTTAACTGGAGGCTCAGCCTGCTTATCTCCCGAAATTTTCCTCTTTCTTCCAGTCTGTAAAATTCAAAGTTCGTGATTTTACGTTACTGTTACTGAGAGCTTTAATTTGGTATTTAAATAAAGGCCGGAAATCGAAGGAAGTTTTGGATTCTGGATTCCACGTCTTGGATTCTGGATTCCTTGAGCTGTATTCTGGATTCCAAATCCCAGCATTCCAAAAAACCCTCAAAGGAAAATTCTCAGATTCCAGGTTCTTGTTTAACTCCTCCAAGTCGATATGAGAAAGACGGCATCTAAGTATTGGGCGATCCTGCTGTCCAAAGAAAACAGTTTTAATGGAATTCACAGTTTAAGGATGTACGTCTTACCTCCATTCGTCGAATCTCTCTCATTCGCAATGCAAAATCTCTCCGCGTACGCTGGATGAGACTTGCCGCACTCTGTTTAGATAGAAAAGACATATTTCCTTTCTTTTCTTTTTTTTTTTTTTAGGTTTCATAGTTTTTTTTTGGATATATGACTTTTTAGTGGATGGTTTATCATTACCTTACATTACCTTATTGATGGTGAAATGAAGGAAAGGAACACGCACATTTCACGTAAAAAAGTTAGTAAACGCAATATAGATGCATTATTCACCCGCTTTTATTTCTAGAAGAATGATGTATGCTAAATAGCCTAAAACACAAATTCCAACGGGAGATAAAAAAATTACTTAACTTTAGGGGTGCATTACTTAATTGTTATTTCCAAAAAGTGAGGAACAAATGATAAATAATTTAAAAAAAGGAAATAAATAAAGGAAAAGATCACTTGCAATACCTCATTTCGTTTGATTTCCTTTCGGCGAAGGAACGTCTTCCAAACGCGTTGAATGATGCCTGCCGTTTGCTGTTTAAAGAAAAAACAATTATTCAGTCAAAAATGAGAGCTGTGTATGAAACATCACTTTTATCTCTTTTGTCATTATTTTTATTTTCATTCATCACCTCTCTTCGTTAAAAGTCTCTCAGTTTCGATATAAATTTGCTCCATGTGCCCTGTATCACACTAATAAACGGTTACAGTATTTAAAATAATACAAATATAAAAACTAAATTAGCCTGAAATTCATCCGATTGCTTCGAGTCGTTTTCTCCTCTCAACAACGTCTGAATCGACGGGCCGTTAATGCCGTCCAGTGACGTCACTCACTACCCGAAAACCGGGTAGTGATTTTGATTGGTTGATTGTCTAAACATTCGCATAATTATGTATAATTATGAAAAATTTTAGCGGGATTGTCGCTCGATATTCAGCGGATCGCATCCCTTGAATGCTTTCGTGTAGTTCAAACATTTTGATAGGCTTAATCTTTATCTCAAACAGCAAAATTGCCCTTGTCTTTGAAACTGAAATGCTAGATTAAACTGCGAATGAAGGAAGAATCATTGCGGAGAGTCGGTAGGTTTTTCATTTAGAGCCGCTTTGTGGTTTCGGCGGCCGGTGATTTTGTTTACGCGAAGTTTTCTGAGATCAATGTTATAATTCGACCTTCTGCTATTTTCACCGTCAAGTGTAATGATTCTGTTAGCTTCTCTTTGTTTTTTTTTCTTCGTCAAGGACCAAACAGCTTTTTTTCAATTAAAGTATTTCATTGTGTTTTTGAACCGTAAGTGTTTCGTGTGTGTGTGTTTATTTCATTGCGACCGACTTTGATTATAGAATTCAGTACAACCGGTTCAGAGTTGTACTGCATGCAGTTGATAGTTTGAACGTTAAACATGAATTACGATCGAAAAAATCAAGCAATTCTGTATCATGCAGACATTTCCGAACGATATTTCTCGGTTTGCCACTTGAAAATCGTGTTTTACTTTTTGCATGAATTAAAGCAAAGTTCAAGGAGTAGTGACGTCACTGGACGGCTTTAACGGCCGGTCGATTCAGACGTTACTGAGGGAGTAATAACGACTCGAAGTAATCGGATGAAATTCAGGCTAAAACTAAATGTGATTGGTGGAGGAATACAATAGACGACAGCTTCGTCTTTCGTCTATTGTATTGTATTTCTAGCCCCTGATGAAGACTACTTTTGTCTAGTCAAAATATTGGGCAAATAAATTTGTAACCTTTAGCTGTCCGATCAGCCTTCCCTTCAATTTTCAATAAATGAAAAGATCATTTCAAATACCTCCTTTCGCTGGATGTCCCTTCGTTGAAGGAACGTCCTCCAGGCATGCTGGATTAGTCCTGCCGCTTGCTGTTTAAAGAGAACACATATTTCAATCAAAATTGATAACAGTATACGAAAAGTCACTTTCAGCTTTATTTAAAAAAAAAGCTATGATAATAATACAACCTCCCTTCGTCTAATGTTTCTTAATCGCGATATAAATTTTTGCCTTGTGCGCTCGATAACACATGGAAAGTCATTAACCGCTTTTTGTGAAATGATGGAAGGGAAAACAGAAATTTGGGAGAGAAGAAGGTTAAACTTGAGCAATGCATTACTCAGCTTCTATTTCCGAAACAAAATAAAAAAGCAAAATGCAGACTAAAAAGTGAATGAATAAATGAATAAATAAAAGTATCATTTTTTCCGGTACTTTTTCTTCCACTGCTACTTCTACTGAAGATAATGATAATAACAATAATGATAACGATGATGATTATGATTATTCATATCTCATACACTAGTTGTATCGGTGGTCAGGTATCCCTAGGTCATCAAGGTATTTCCTATAGCCATATAGTGGATGGTTTGTCATTTCCTTCTTGTGAAATGAAGGCAACTGACGAAAACGCACAAATTTGAGAGCAAGAAGGCTAGTAATAAGCGTACTACGGATGCATTTATCAGATTCCATTTCTAAAACAAATTTTAGTATGAAATACTTCTAATTAAAAACACAACCGGTCGGAGGGAGAAGATTTAGTAAACTTTAGGGGTGCATTACTTATAATTGATATTTCCAAAAAATGAAGAAAAAATGCAAAAGTGAATAAATACATGAAAAGATCACTCTCAATACCTGCTTTCGTTGGGTCTCCTTTCGGCGAAGGAACGTCTTCCAAACGCGCTGAATGATGCCTGCCGCTTGCTGTTTAAAAAGAAAGCAATTATCCAATCAGAAATGAGAACTGTGCATGAAACATCACTTTTCTCTTTATTGTTATTATTTTTATTTTCAATCATTACCTTTCTTCGTTAAATGTCTCTCATTTGCAATATACATTTGCGCCACGTGCACTGTATCACACTAACAGCACTCTGTGTTTATATATGTATCTTGGAAATATATGTTTGGAAAGTCACTCTGTTATCTTCATATTTGTTACTAGATTATTTCCATTACCTTGCTGCAAAAGGAAGGCCAACGAAAATACAAAGTTTGGAGGAAGACGGTTAGGAAACTTATTATGGAGACACTAATCTGATTTTTCTGTTCTAAAATAATACAAATATGAAATAAAAACTTATGAAATATATCCAAAATACAATTCGGCAGGAGGAAGAAGACAAGTGAACTTCAGGAATGTATTACTCATGCTCTATTTCTATTTCAAAAAAGTGAAAAATAAATGAAAAAAAAAAAAAGAATAAATAAAAAGATCACTTGCAATACCTCATTTAGTTTGATCTCCTTTCGGCGAACGAACGTCTTCCAAACGCGTTGAATGATGCCTGCCGCTTGCTGTTTAAAGAAGAAACAATCTTTGAGTCAAAAATGAGAACTGTGTACGAAACGTCACCTTTATCTAGTTTGTCATTATTACTTCGCCGGAGCGCAAAGTAAAGGATTCGCGACGCTCAGGAATGTATCAAAGTTGACTTTTTTTGACAAGATTGGGCACGCAAAGTTTGTAGGTTTTCGGTTTTATTCGGCTATTTAACAAAGTGAGAGCCGAATTTGTTCGAGATATCTCGGGATCATTTCGATTTCTTTGATTTATTCTTTAACTTTTTCGAGGAAGAATATCTCACACCAGTTGTATCGGTGGTCACGTACCCCTAGGTCATCAAGCTATTTCCTAAAGCCATATAGTGGATGATTTGTCATTTCTTTCTTGTGAAATGAAGGTAACTGACGAAAACGTACAAATTTGAGAGGAATAAAGCTAGTAACAAGCGTATTACGGATACACTTATCAGATTCCATTTCTAAAACAAACGTTTGTATGAAATATTTCTAAAACACAAATTCCAGTCGGAGCGAGAAGATTTAGTAAACTTTAGGGATGCATTACTTATAATTTATATTTCCAAAAAAATGAGGAAAAATGCAAAAGTGAATAAATAAATGAAAAGATCACTTTCAATACCTCCTTTAGCTGGGTCTTCTTTCGGCGAAGGAACGTCTTCCAAAGGCGTTGAATGATGCCTGCCGCTTGCTGTTTAAAAGGAAAACAATTATTCAGTCAAAAGTGAGACTGCGCATTGCTATTATTTTTATTTTTATTCATTACTCTTTCTTCCTTGAATGTCTCTCATTTGCGATATACATTTGCGCCACGTGCGCTGTATCACACTAACAGCACTCTGTGTTTATGTATCTTGGAAATGTGTGTTTGGAAAGTCACTCTTTTATCTTCATATTTGCTACTAGATTATTTCTAGTACCCTCTTTTTTGAGGAAGACGGT
>NC_133212.1:14473099-14590599 GCF_958299795.1 Porites lutea
TTATCGTCAGTGCAGGAGCTTTGACGGGAAGAAGTTTCAAAACAACTACAAATACTATTCTTACTTGGGCCTTTTGATCTTCAGCTTCACATAATTTCTTGTTATCTTGATTTGTGCTACAAAGCAAAAATAATACTGCATTAGTCGCGCTTGCGAATTTTCAAATTTTTCTAGTTTCTAACTTTGCAGTTTAAGGCCTTTTCTTGTTTCTTTTTATTTCATGTTTGTTTGTATTTTTGTCGCTGCCATTTTCTCTTGCAAACGATATGTTATTTGAACTCGTTTTTTTAGCCGAGTGGCGTGGCAAAAGAAGCACGCCATTCACCACGCCAGTAAGTGAGGCAGAGGTTTAAAAAATTTGGTTTTGTAGCATTCTTGTTTGTATATTTGTTGCATTGGTGCCTACCTCTCACACTCTTTATATCCCAAAATATTTCTTACAGCGTTTTGCATGGCTATAAAAGCTAACCAAAAGCTCGGTACACCCATTTATACCAATAGCTGAATCTCAACTAACAAATTACGTCACAAACGCTACTCTTGAAGTATTCTAATTCCGCGCGCGCTAGCTGAACGCGAGATTAATGCAAACCTAATTTGGAGATACAGCATTGCAACTGTCCTAATTACCCTGTAATCAGATAGGCCAATTCAAACAGTAAAGAAAGACATTTAAAAATTGGAGTATAAAGTGAAAGTGACCGCTGAATGCAGGGACGGTAAATGACGTGCTTTTTCACCGCAGGTTAATCGATATAATTTATCTAACATGGTTCTTAACCTTGAACTCTATATTAGTTCTGCCATTAAAGTGGTTTCTGCAAAGAGAGGACCGTACAACAACCATTTAAAATGACCCATCTAAAATGAACACGTTACATAAGGAACAGTAACGCTCGGCATTTTTCCTTGGCGGTAGTACGCCTACGTTCCTGTGATTTCTTTCATACTTTATTCTTCCTTAGATATTGTTGAGGTATCCAACATGCCTAATTAGCAAAATTAATAGGATTTTGGACCCAATTAGAAAGAAGGACTGAGCAAGAAACAGCCAGTCTCCTTCACTTATCGTTAATGGTATCTTGTACCTTACTGGTCCACCTCACCTTACAACAGGCAGCCCTCTCACAGGTATTACTGAGTAGCTGACACATAAGAAGTTTGTGTTAGTTTTGAAACAGTTGCTATTTCTTGAGGTAAGAAAATGTCCTCGTGGCTTGTACTCGTTTTGGCCTTAACTGCATGTGGTCTACAGCGCACCGCTCAGTATCCTCATGTCTCAGCGCCATCAAAATGTCAGTTTTGCAAGGGCGATTAAGTTGAATGGTTATGTGATAAAAGAAATAGATGTGGCCACAGACACTGCTTGTGGCTTTGCTTGCAACAATGAAGTGAACTGCCTTTCTTTCAACTCTGAAATCGCACCTGACCAAACAGGCAGATTCAGGTGCTAATTGAGTGATTCCGATAGTTTTGCTGGTTTTGATAACTTTACAGCAGATATCGATTTCAAGTACACAGGAATACAGGTAACTAATATCGCGCTACTGAACCTGAGATCAGGCCCAATTTTAGTAGTTCTCAACAAGAGCGATAATAGCTCTTGTTCTCATACATTCTTCTCTCTTTGGTCGTGGTCGCGCTAAAATTGGGCCTGATCCAAAGTCTGTCACGCTTGGGCTTGCTGCGGCCAGATTTGACCGCAGCGCTGATTGGCTGTTAGGACAATGTCACAGGATCAGATTGGCTGTTGGAGTCACCGGAAGTTTAAAGCTCTTATTCCTTGCCTGGCTGAATTGCGCGGCTGTAGAACTCAAAAATCTTTCGCGAATGATACGCCGTAAGAAAATAAACAAACCAGAAAAACTGTTGTCCTCGCTCGTTGCCTGTTTGCTGTTTGTTAATTTCGCTTATTATATAAACTGCAGTGTTTTACAAGGATTTCTACCACCGAGAAATGTGGTATCTGAACACACGTAAAAATACGATATTTTTACATGTGAAGATATCGATAATTTCACTGACATCAGGTTTGTCTCTTAAATTGTACTTAAATTCGTTGGTGTATCATCGAAACATCTTCGGGACTTCCTCGAAAGTGCTCGGCAATCTTCGGCAATCTTCGGACATCTTCGGAAATTTTCGGAAATTCTCGGAAAATGTTCGGCAACGTTCGTCTGGTCTTCGGGACAATTTGAAAAATCTTCGGAAATCTTCGGAAGGTGGCCGGAAATCTTCGGAAAATCATCAAAAACGCCGTCATCAGTATGTTTATATAATAAACAGAATAATACATGGACGCTTGGAGATATGGAATTTATCTTCTCGTGTTCACATTCGATATCTCACTCGTTCGCTGCGCTCACTCGTTCGATATCGATGTGAACACTCGAAGATAAATTCCATATCTCCGCGCGACCATGTATTATTCTCTATTTATTAAATTTAGCGAGTTTTTCAGACCTGCAATAAAACAACAACACACCAGAACTACTAAGTGTGTTTTGTAATATTATTTTACATTTTGTTTAATTTATTGGTCACTTGAACATGCAGTTTAAGTATTGTCGTTTCGTTTACCCAATATTTTATATTTCCCTGGATTTATTTTTAAAAATGTATTTTCTTAGACGATTTTTTATAGTAAATTCCAAATAGTGTTCTTACGGGACTAAATATTAAATGCACTTGACTAGTGAAGCTGAAGGAAGAACTGAAGATGTGCCTGGAGCAATTTTAACTCGAGAAAAAACAGAAGAATGGACCGTGAAACAGCTTCAGTGATGGCTTCTTTGCCGTGGGGCCAAAACAACCGCAAAGAAAACGCAGCTCGTACAAAGGCAATTACGCACGGACCGGGAGGTTTCTGACTGAGTTATTTGTGTACAAAAAACACAACTAGTTAGATGTAAATAAAAATAATAATAATAATAATAATAATAATAATAATAATAATAATAATAATAATAATAATAATAATAATAATGGCAAGTTTCGTATTCCCCGACGGCCCTGGGATGAGCGCGATTGCACAGGTTGCCCAAGCGTAATATGAGAGAGTTTGTATGGGAAAAATAGAGTTTGAAACTTAGATGAAATAAATGAAGTAAAGCGATAAAAGTTCTCAATAAAGTGTAAATATTGTTACCTGGAGTCGTTGTCTTTGCTTTTACGAAGTTTCAGCGCGATTTGAGTACTTTTACATCATCTGACCTGACAGTGTAATAATAAGAGACAAGGTAGGACAGAATCGCTCGATCGATCTTCAAAGCTGCTCAGAATCAGCTCCAAATTTCACGCGAAAAAACAAACACACTTACATTTTACGCCGCCGAATCCACAAAGTGGTACGGTAAGATCACCTTCCTGCAATCCGTTCCGGTAAACCTTGCGTTTGGATCGCATAACTCGATCGAAAAGATCAACTACAGTTCAAAAATCGGCGCCATTTATCCGTGGCTAGTAAAAGTGTAACATTTCAACCGTTTTGTCGCTCGGCGGAGACTGGGCGCTAACGTCAAATAATAACTCACCGGGAGAGGGTGGCATTACTTCGTTAAGACAAATCTCTACGCACCCACCTCCGAGCCAACCTCCCAGTAAGGTTGGCTTCTCTGTTTTGTTTTGTTGCTTCGTTCATTGGCCGAGTAAAAACAAAGAAGCCGACCTTGCTCGGAGGTGGGTGCGTAGAGATTTGTCTTAACGAAGTAATGTCACCCTCTCCCGGGGAGTTATTATTTGACGTTAGCGCCCAGTCACCGCCGAGCGACAGAACGGTTGAAATGTTACACTTTTACTAGTCACGGATAAATGGCGCCGATTTTTGAACTGTAGTTGATCTTTTCGATCGAGTTATGCGATCCAAACGCAAGGTTTACCGGAACGGATTGCAGGAAGGTGATCTTACCGTACCACTTTGTGGATTCGGCGGTGTAAAATGTAAGTGTGTTTGTTTTTTCGCGTGAAATTTGGAGCTGATTCTGAGCAGCTTTGAAGATCGATCGAGCGATTCTGTCCTACCTTGTCTCTTATTATTACACCGTCAGGTCAGATGATGTAAAAGTACTCAAATCGCGCTGAAACTTCGTAAAAGCAAAGACAACGACTCCAGGTAACAATATTTACACTTTATTGAGAACTTTTATCGCTTTTACTTCATTTATTTCATCTAAGTTTCAAACTCTATTTTTCCCATACAAACTCTGTCATATTACGCTTGGGCCACCTGTGCGATTGCGAGGTTAGTGTTGGTCAACTTCTTTGCAAAAACAAAAATAAACATTGATAATTTGCCGCATGAGTCGCTGGAAAACGATAGAAATCTCAAAAATAGTAAGATTTCAAAACTTAAACCAGTTTACCAGTAAGCCAATGGGATATCTGTTGCAAACAACAAAGTTGTGGGAAAAGCTGATCGTACTTAACAGATGAAAGGAAAAAAGCGACGAAGCTTAAAGAAGAAGTAAACTTTTTAAGCTTGAGAAGGGCAAAGTTTGTTAAAATGACAATATTTTATTCCCTGTAATTATCCTTTTTCTTAGTTTTCTATTTTGCTCTTGTGTTTAGTGTAAAATGGAGTTTAAACTGCTCAGTATATCGTCTGTATAAAATTCTGTGTTCGATCTAAGTTTGTTCTTGAGGAGTGAAACGTGCGTGCTGAATATTTTGATAAATAATGTGGAAGCTTATGTATAAATAAACTTATTGTATTTTAGTCATCTTCGTTTCAACCGATTTAACGTCTTACAGCGCAAGGAATTTATGCAGGGGGTCTGTTTTCAAATACACAAGATTTTGCATTCACTCCGTTACAAAACATGTCAACTAAAAAGAAGGTTTCATTTTAACTTGTAGGCTTTCGACAAGTACGTACACTCCAGTGGTAGGTATGGCTTAAAGAAGTCTTAACCAACACTGAAATAGCATTAAAATGGCTTTAGGGTATTACCTTGTTAAAGACCTTTGAAACCATCTTCTCATTTTCATTGAACTCACTCCGGCACTGACCACTATTTGGTCAATCTCTGGTTAAGCTCGTTGTTTTTCTTAGTGACGACGTGCTGATTTTCCTTTTGCTGTTTGAAACAATGATTTCCCAGGCCTGTAAGTAAGTTTTGAGGCGTCAAAAACCTCTCAACGTATCAAATTTTCCTTTTTTCCTGCAACTCAGCCGCAGTTTTCTCATGTTTGATTGTCTTCTTGGTAAGAAGTGAACGCATTAGCCTTGCTTTCGCGCAAATGAGTTTGCGCTTAGTTTGGGTCCCAGGCTATCACTCTTTTCCGGCACATGTCAATCAATCAAAAAAGTGGGCGGCAGACGTTTCGTAGAAGGTTTGTATCAGGCTCGGTATCAGGCTCTCTTTTCGTTTCGCCTTGCCCTTCGGCATGTTATTTAAAGATCGAAACGAAAATAGAGCCTTATCTCAAGTCACTATCGCTCAAAAATGTATTATTTACCCAGGAGCCTATGGACTCCTGATTTACCCTATTTTGAGTATTTCTCATCAGCAGCTTTTCCCATTGCTGTTGTATATGAGACTCTTTACAGCTCCAGTGGGGAAAAAATACTTACTATTGCTCTTTTTCGGAGCCAGTTCTGGAACTGGTAAAACAGATATCCACTTTACAACTTGCTATTTTGCAACTTAATGAAAAAAAAAGGTGTTTTAATGAGAGAAGTTAATATAATCCGGGCTTGAGGGGAATTCAGTCCCTATTTTAAATAAAAATTTAACCCTATTGCTCTGACCTGAATCTTGACGAGGGTCTTTGCATATTTACCTCCTTTCACTTAGCCTGCGTAGCAAGCGTTTCCAATCGAGTTATTATTGCGCGAAAGTTATTTCCCAACTTTCTCGACGAACTCGCAAGGAAACGCTTGCATGCAGGCTACCTTTCACTTAACAGATTCTGGACTTTCCCTATTGAACTGTTTTGATTTTTATTTTGATCTATTTTGAATCGCGTGACACTGAAAACCAGCACAGTTTTAAACAACTTTTTAGCTTGGTAAAACTGTACAACAGGCTCAGACCTGTATAAAGCGGCCAACGCTTCACACAAGCCAGGTTCGACTATACTTTTTTTTTTTCTTGTTACAGGAGAATCAGCAATTAAGAAGATATAAAAGCCTCAAAAAGAGGAAAGACGTTTTCCAAGTAATTAAAAAAAAAATCATCGGCTTCAGTTTAAATTTTTTAAAGTTTTTCTTATCCTAAGGTGTTTTCTCTGCGAGAAACGTTTGTGTTTCAAGCCGAAATATATGCATTTCGTATATTCATGCGTAGTTTATGCTTGTTGCTTTTCCTTCTCGTCTTCGTCACGAGGATCAGTTTGTTTTTTTTTTCCCTTTATTTTTCTCACCAACAGGAGCATGAGGACATGCCGTTGTCATGGTAAATGATCCTTTTTCGGATCCTCCGTTTTTTGTTGATGAAGAATCCATACGAGATGACAAATCCGTTTTTGGAGTTCTCCCGAAAAAACGCACCCCTAGAAAATCTTACCATTTGTAGATGTGCAGTGTTCGTACAGATTTTGGGATCCAATATTCAAGACTTTTTCCAGGACTTTTTACCAAAACAATACTGTACTTCCTTTTCCCAGACTCAAGGTTATCAACTAAGTGATCAATAGAGACCATAGCTTTGAAAAAAAGAAATTCAAGACATTTTACCATTTTTCCAGACATTTTCCAGGTCTGGAAATTTGCTGGGCAAATTTCAAGATTTTTTCTAGAATTCAAGACTCTGTACGAACCCTAGATGTCACAACAAAGGTAGCACATTCTCCTTAGTTATAAGACCCTGAGTGTTGGTCCGGTCGGGATTTGAACCCGTGACCTCCTGCACGGTAGACAGGCACTTATCTAATTGAGCTAACCGGGCGGCGGTCACGATCTAGTGAAAACCAGATTGCCGGGGTCGGAAGCAAAAGGGAAGGATAAACCAATCACAATGCACATTCCCACGCTTTGTGATTGGTTTAGTTATTCCGCTTCTACTTGCGACTTCGACAATCTAGTCTTCACTAGATCGTAAACGACTGAGTCATAAGCGGAATCAGAACGCTGTTTTCACTAAATCGTTAAGTCCTGAGCTTCTTATAGTCTCTTTCCAATACGAAGTAGCAAACAGTTTGATTGTTATCACTTGGATTGGGAATGGGTTTCGTAGATATCATGCACGGCTATTCGTTTCCGGTCACGTGGACAAGGCGAATGTGTCCAAAGAAATGCTTTGACCAAGAAGGCCTGGGAAACCCGTGCGGAAAAAGAAGGGTTAATTTCTGTTGGCCAGAACCTCTTTAGAACCTCTAATTTGATAGGTTCTTGTCGTCCCGTTCAGAGTTGGGATTCATTGTTAGTTTTGTTTGGGTTTGGGCTATCTATTTTTTTCTAGACCAATCCTGTGAGCCGTTCTTAGAGCTTCCGGCCCACCCGTTAATTTAAGGAAGTTCGCGCCTATTGACACGCAATTTATCATTATCTCAAAATTGCGTTTAATGTTCGAGCGTGTGCGCTAAGAAAGAAATATACACATTCAAGTAATTGGCTGGTAGCCGTTTCGAAAAACTTTATTTCTCATCGTAAAGTATACTTAAAAATGACTTTTCAAGAAAATCACGTCTACGGCAAATGGCAATTTGTCAGCTGCACGTGAACAAGTTTTCTCTTTACTTGTCTTTTATTTTTCATACAGCTTTAAACAAAAATAATCAGTAGTCTGAAATATTAACCGTCGCTTTACTCAAGCCCACAACCAGCGTGCAAGAAAAGAGAGACGATGACATTTCAGACTAAATGACTAGTTCAATGAAGTTCCATGTTAGTTTCGCAAAAGATTCACTTGGGACTGCTTTGATCTCCGTTTTTTTCTAAATAAGCTCATTGCTTATTGCGGTAAACGTGATTATCTCGCCTTTATATCGCTGGTGTACATAGCAAAGCTATAAAGAGCCTACACCGCAGGCAAACACCAGCGGTAAATATGGCCGACCTTGGAATATAAGTAAATATTATTGTAAGAAGCTTTCCCTAGTGATTTAAATAACCCGATAAATCAACCCTTTTCATAAAAATTCAACTTTTCCTGTTTGAAAAACAAATTCCCTAAAGGAATAAAATAGTAAGTCTCCTACGAAGCAGCCACGCCCTTTGCTCGTTACAAAGCGCTCCACCCCGAAATAACATTGGCTGACACCCTAAATAACGTCTCCGTGGGAAACAAACTGTTTCTCTAACCTTGAGAAGCTTTTACAAGCATGATCTGGGGCAACCCTGTGCATGTATATTGCTAAATAATTATGAAGATAAAATTTCAAAAAAAATTTCTAAAAAGTGAAAAGTACATTGTAAATTGTGACATCAGCTAAATGGGACGGCCTTTTCAATCACCAAGGCTTGTGAGGGCATTTTGAACTTCTTCAAATACCTGATAAAATAAACAGAACCAGAAGATGAGTAGTTTGCCAGTAACTGACCACTACAGAAAATACCATAACATACCATAATGCTCTTTGTTGGTCACCACAAAATTTTGCATAAGCATTGTGTACAGTTTCTCTTGGGGCCATTTTAACTCCCAAGAGAAAATGAAGACAATGCTCATGCAAAATTTTGTAGTGGTCAATAATGACAAAAGGTGGTACACTACTGAACTCTTGGTTTCAGAGGAGATTCCACGGGGAAACTTCCCAAGTATGAAAAAAATGACATAGAATCCCTGTGGAACTCGAGGGTGGCAGGGGGTACTCACTATGGCATACTGGGATTTACTGCTGTACAGGGTATATAGTTTTGGACCTCTCTGCCTTAAACAGGGAAAAAGAATAGGAAGGGATTTCAATGAGATCAAGACAGTATAATATTCCGACGCACTGCATACCCATTGTCCCGACACTGGGAACTAAGTTACTGGAGGAAACCACCATATCAGAATAAGCACAATTCAGTCAAGGGTACCAGAGCAAAAAGCAAACAACTGTGTAACATTGATCTGAAAATATATCCATGAAAATCTTGTTCCACTACCCATCTATCTCTCCTTTCATCTAATCCTAAGATCCTAAAAGCTTTCCTAAAATTTTTTCTCACCAAAATGAAGCAAACTAAATACTCGGTAAAAGAAAAAAAAAATGAGGCAACAAAAGTGAAAAAAGAGGGGGAAGAAATTGTGCTTTCTGCCCATGCCCGAACTTCCCAAGCTAATATTTTGCACCTGGATCAGAAGGCCACGAATTGTATGACCTGTAAATGGCTTTATGGTAAAGTTCAGCTCTTTACAGCATGACAGTGACCAGAAAACTGCTTGACTAGCTTCAAAACGTGTTTTTCGGCAAAATTTCCAGGGGCGGATGGGTTAAAGGAATTCTTATTTCCCACGTCATGTGCCAATTGTGTATGCATTGAGAATAGTCTACCTTGCCGGTTTCAAATGTTTCTTGTCTGGCACATTGTGCCTAGGACGTGACAGTTACATATAAGTACATGAAACCACTGGCAACTGTTGTATGTCAGAGTCATTGATCATTTGAAACCAGCAAGGTTAACTGTCTTCAGTCTAATTTAAACTACTTTCAGATGACTCACAAAGTCTCTGGAATCACTTACAGTGTACAAACAAACAATGTACAAACTTTTTCCATGCCCCTTAATCCATAAAAAAGTTAAGAGAAACAACAGACCTTTTTACCGATATGGCAGCCATATTGAATTTATCAGATTTAAGGAGGGCACTTGCTCAGTATTTACACGAACTTTTCAGGCAAAAAGAGAACTTCAATAAATTATTATATATTTCTTGGCAAAAAGGCGATCATTATTACATCAAAACGTGGCACAACGATCTTTTTTCCCATTACAATCTTTTTCTAGGAAAACCTAAAGAAAAATTGGCCGTAAAAGCACGTGTAAATACTGATGCTATTATATCGGATCGTGCTTATGCTCCCTGGTCATCCCATAATACTCGTTAAATCCATTTACTTCAATTATATGGCTGCCATATCGGTAAAAAGGTCTATTTACAGTATAAATTCAAATGCACCATTAACCATACTTGCGAAGCTACAAGTGTAACACCTTACCTGTTCTGGCGATTTAATTGCCTGGATCTTTTTCACAAGTCCTAGTTTCTCATAATGTTGGATAATTGGCATAGTTTGTGTTTCATATGTGTGAAACCTATGAAAGAAGTGTATAATTGATCAGGCAGTTAAAATTAATATTGGGTAAAATCAACTTTTAGTTCTACGCAATAAGGAGAGGACAACTCTTGAAATATAAGTCCCCTGTGAAGTGGAAACAAATTGTTTTGCACCTATTGCAGCATTTAAGTCACCACCTGCCAAGTTAAATCCCCATGAAAAGTAATGCAATAAAATAAGGCACGCAGTCCAAATAAACAAACAACAAGATGGCTTAGTAATGGGGACACAGTCCTGTGGCAGGCAATTAGCAACTTTGGGTTACATGCACAAATACACACAGCCTCACTTATTGCCCCACTATCATGGGGTAGGACAATAGTGTTGGCAGATCAAGCCTTTCTTATCTCCCTGGCACTGCATGCGCTGGATCAGACAAGATGATGGCAAAGGAATAAGATAGCAAGGCACAAACTATGCCAACAGCTCAGGGGAAGCTGCAAAGCATGCCATAGAAGCATGAAATGCATTCCTCTAAGCAACACACAAAACCCAAAATAAAGTTCCCCCAACACACGAGCCATTTTTGGAACCAAAGAAAGCAAATTGCCTAAGGAATACTAATTGCCTTCTGACCGATAATAATTTGTTTTGATTTGATTTGTTCTGTTTTTTTTTTTTGGAAAGGCCTGTATTATGATAGTTTTGGTGGAGCATGAGTGTGCTGGAGACATCCAGCACCAACAGGAAAATGTTTGTATAAATGACTGAATAGGAAAATAATATTGTGTTTTATAGGCAACATAATGAATGTTCACAAACGGATTAATAAATCACCAAGAAAAAGAAAATTAAATACAACCCTTGTAGAACCAGACATATGCAAAACCTATGCTCATGCTATTTGTTTACTATGTTGGACTATGTTTCAGCTATGTTATGTTCACTACTGCCTATGTATCAACTATGTAGCATACCACACTACATAGTCCAAAGTATGCAAAATATATGTTGAAACTATGTTTAGGCTATTTGAAAAGTACATAGCTTTTTAATACCTATGCAAATACTATTCAAAATCTTTTCATAGTCTTTACATAGCTATGTATTTACTATGCAATAGAAAGTTCTGCTTTTCCTTCCGATTTGCATCCTATGGATTTACTATGCAACAAAGCAAAATAGCTTTTACATAGCATCTCGATCGTCAATTTTATTTCCAACAAGTTTCGTAGCTTTTACATAGTGCTATGCATATTCTATGCTAAGTGATCAAACATATTTGCAGCCTATGTTTTCACTATGTGACATTTTAATTTAGCTTTATCATGAGATAAAGGTTACATAGCTTTTACATAAACGTAATTTTTCTTATATTTTCACTCATATGAGGAATATGTAGTCTATGCGTTTCCTATGTGATATTTCAACATACCTTTTAAAATACTAGGCATGTTGATTGTACAGGTTAAATAGCGCTTACCAAAAGCATACTTCCAACGTAAAAAGCAGTGTTTAAAACTAAAAAACTTAAAAATCATTTACTACAATTTTTTTTGTGCTTGCAGATAGTTTCTTAGTGAGAAGATTTTTGTAAAGCATTGGATCGCTACATCCATCATTCCTGACTTAACTTTCCTTTCTAGCTTTTCCCTAGAGTTTCTTCACTTGAAATGATATCTCCATGCATCATTTTCTTCTTTTATATTAGTTTCGATCCTTCGTCTTGATTATGGACGACTCCTGAATAGAAATTCATGGTCAAAACTGCGAAACGCTAGCTGCAGTCCTCGGTGTTTGTCAGCCATTTTGTTTCCACTAGTTCCCAGGGAGGCCCGTGAGTTCAACACATGCGTATTTAGCGTTTTATCGTCACATGGGCCTTTTCAACCAATCAAAAGGTGTGAAAATTGGCTGATTCCACGCGAGCACTTTCAAGTCAAAGAAGACGAACTGTAAAGCGTGCGTTTTTACAAGAAGACGCTTCTTTTTACTTCAATTTAAAGTCGTTTTCCTGCCAGGTTCAACGAAAAGTATTCCTAACTTTGGTAAGTGATGTTTTCTCAGTTTGAGTTTCGATTTACCCGTGTTGTCTCCCCTTTTCGCGTACCTGAACAAGTTGGATCGGTCACCTTCGATCACGCTTCGATACTCGTTCGTTTCAATTCTAAAACGTCAGGTTGTTTTTGTGTTCATTTGCCTTAAAATCTCAACTTTTCTGTTTGCAGATACTTATTCGTTGCAGTCAAAAGAAAAGTGTATGGCACTGAAGAGCACGACATCAGCCAAAAGTCTACACGATAAGCAAATTAAGCAAACTTTAACTTGGGGTTTCGATTCTGAAACTGCTCCATGAAAATACTGCATTTGTGTTGTGTGTTCGTGGTATTATATTGCTATAGTTTTCAATTTTTCGTGTCAAAACCCATTTCTTACCAATGTAAAAGATATTCTAATTCATGTGTGTATACTATTTTTACTATTCTGGTGATTTTTACGAGGGTATTTTAAACACTCACTACTGACCTCTAGATCGTATTTTGGTAGTAAAAGGATCGTATTTTAAGTCGTATTGGGACCTTATTTGCGTCGTAAAGTGATCGTATTTACATCGTAAATTAACTTAAATTAATCGTATTCATGTCGTAAAGTAAGTTTTCAAAAAGTCGTATTGTGTCGCTTCTACGATAAAGGTACGGTACAACTACGGGCAGAAGAAGAGTGTTGAACTCGTATTTTTATCGTGAAATGTCGTTTTCACGATCACATTCAGAGATTTTTACCATAAAAAAATCGTAAAGAAATCGTGTTTTGTCATTTTACGACAAAGGCACGGTGCAACTACGGGCGGAAGAAGAGTTTTGAAGTCGTACTTTTATCGTCAAATGTCGTTTTTACGATCAAATTTAGAGATCTTTACCTTGCAAATAATCGTATTTTGTCGCTTTTACGATAAGGTCACGGTGCAACTACGAACAGAAGAAGAGATGGGAAGTGGTATTGATATCATCAAATGTAGTTTTTGCGACTTTTTGCCCGGATCCTGATCCGGGAATTTTTTGCATATGAAATCTAGGAAATCTTTGCTTCTGGAATCCGGAATCCTGGCTTTGGAATCTGGAATACAGCTCAAGAAATCCAGAATCACGGCGTGGATCCAGAATCCAAGACTTTGTTGGATCCACAATAACGATACAGCGAACTATCAAAAGAAGGGCGCCTTTTATCAGATGTGGAAATCTTCTTTATGTGGTCGATTCTACGATGCACACATTTTTTGACGTCCAGTCGACTGAAACAACGAAGCAGCCATTGTATCTTTACCCGGTGTTTTACCCAGATAATGTTTTCCTAGTCACCTTTGTAGCCGGCCGTTCTGGTCTTGTGACGTAGCGCTCCTCTCCAAGGGTAAAACGGCTACGCAGAAGACAAGTGTTTTGTTCTTTGGCTTTAGATTTAGAAATCCTTACCTTGTAACTTTTTCGATGGAGATACTATTGAATTACAATCTGAGAAGAAAGGCTTTTGCTGAGAAGGTTTAGATATCCTTGCGCCATTTGGTCGTTTTTACAGTGAACACACACTTTAGTTACAAATAGAAGAAGGCATTTTGAGTTCCTCCTTTGTACAATGACCACAGAACGGCCACTCAAAGAATGTGAATATTCTTATTTTTTATTCAGTTTACAAGACATATCTCTGACAGGACTATCAAAAACGTTCATATAAAATATCGTAATTATAATTACAATATACTAACTGCGATTAATATCGTTTACCTGTAATATTTAAAGTAGATATTGTGGTTCTCAAAATTAAAAATTTCGTCAAAATGAAGGATTATGCACAAGACGTTTACAAGGTAATGCTCAGATAAAAGTCGATCGCACACCCTTCAAATCGGAAAAACTTCGAAACTTCGGAATTCCCACCTTTTCAAGGTTATTACACCTTACATTAGCCTCGGGTGTTGTTTTTCGTCGCAGGCGGCAACGTCTGATTTTGAGTGTCATATAAATGCTCATCAAAACAACATTGGCAAAATGTGAATTGTAGATGCTACTGTAGCATGGCAATGTGGCCATTATTCTTTTAATCTTAGATTAGCAGTAGAGAAGAAACAGATCGTAGAATGTACGCGGACGCTTAGCTGGACTCCGGAGAAAGCGGACTACCCGAGAAGGGAACTGGAGGGAGACCATCTTCTCTTGAGGGTCTTGAGTGCCTTGTGCGCTCGTCCACGCTACAATCCTAAAGGACTACTACCATTCTGAAAAAAAAAACACATAATGAATGAATGAACGGTATAACTGTATGAAGCAAGGATCACTTATATAGAAGCCGGAAAGATGGAAATCATATTGTAATGAACTTCAATGCCAGGTAGTTGCGCAATTAAAAAGAACTTACAAAGGGGCAGAAAATATCAGACCAAGGAATCTTTAATTTTCACACCATTTAAATGAAATATAACTCTCAATTTACCGGTGATTCATCGTGGCTTCCCAGTACATGTGCGAGTGGAATGCACCTATCAAGGTAAACTTAGGTAAACGACACAGAGAGCCTATTCCTCTCCGGCCTAGCCTGCCTAGCAAGTGGGTGCGATCTTTTGTTCTCTTTTTCCAATTTTTTCGACAAACTCGCGCGGAAAAGCTTACTACCCAGGCTATCTCGGGACAGTCTGGTAAGTTTTCCAACAGACTGTGGGGGCATGATTGAAAATTTTGGAATACGTGGAGCTATAAGTTTGATTCCTTCAAAGGCATTATACCAAAGCCAGCACTACGTGATTCCAAGAATTTTTGGATTAAACGTTATACATATTTGTACAAATTCGTGGCCGATTTGCATGCCCGATTTCTTGTTTTTTTTTATTATTTGTAGATTGATATATCAGTTTGTAGGATTATCTTTATTGACTTTATTTGTAGGCCGTTTATGGTTTGCTCATAGGCTAACGTACTCCTACCTGATTCGCTCCTATGAGGATGTAAAGGGCTACTTTAGATGAAGATTAGCCACAGAGAATCAAGCACATGAATGAATTTGCACTGGACGACGGCAGAATCGGATCCTGGTGTCTTTTACTGTCATCATAGTCAACTGAAATTAAATAAATTGCATCACAAGGTTACTGTTTATAATATCACATAAGCTCTTTGAGATCTCTTTGCTTAGCTAGTCTACTTTGTATCGCAAAGTTGAAGCGTCTGTCTGAACCTAAAATGCAAATCAATACTAAACAATTTATCTTTTTCTACCTTGCGTACTCTCTAAGAGTGGATTTCCATTGTCTAGCCTGTGTACAGACCCCCCCTCCCCCTCCCGTCATGTTACATCGGAGAAGGGGCCCCTTCTCCGAATTTTGGGCTAGGGATTTTTAATACAGTGAACGATTCAGATCATGTTTGAGACTAAATGAGTCAAACATAAAATTTGTAATATCTGTAATCCAGACTGAATCGAGCGAAGCGAACTGCTCGAGCAGTTTCCGCGAATCTTCGCACCTCTCTTGTTTACAGTTACAGTGGCAACATCATACAATTTTTGCCCTTTTCGCCGTTAGTCGCCACAGGTGAAGTTTCCACACACTCGTTGACTTATTTAATAAAGCTTCAAGAGTATAGCATTGACTTCAATCAAACTAATTTAATTAGATCGTAGACTGTTAAATGTAACACGAATATTATGGGTTTTTAAACACTCACTCTGTAACCGACCGCTTTCATAGCTTTCATAGCTTTCATTTCATAGCTCTTCTTTGTTGATCACCCCGATGTAATGTGTTTCTAAAAGGGGTTTCTTGTTTGAACTAAAATTTTTTGTAGTAATGGTAGCTAGCTATTTAGCTGATTTACTGTAGGAACACGAGTAGCCATAGCGGTCTCGATCGCCCATCGGTATGGGGGCAAGGGACCTTAGCGGAACGGGGGTTGTAAAGATTTAATAAAATCCAGCCCTACTCACCAAAGATCACCTGATGATCCGCTCGGAACCTTTACTTAAGATTTTCGGGTACGTCGTTAACGGTCGTTACCACTCGAGTTGACCAGACGTTCACAATTGTGCCGAATAACTTGGCGGTTTTAATACTTTTCCAAACTCAGCAAATGAAATTTGTGCTTTCTGGTTCCGGTGTGCTGCTTTTACTTCGAAGGAACTACATTTTCCACTCACTTTCAACAGCATTGTATTATTAAAAATTATGAGCTTTTGAACAGTATTTAAGTTGAGATGTTCGGTGACGACGCTTTCCTTCATCGCATTGCGTGACACTTCGTAGTTGAACAGGTAAGAGCCCTCACTCTCGCAAATGTGTTGTGTTCGCAAACGTTGTGAAGCTTTACTTGCTGGGTTTATTCCTATAATTATTACATCTCTGTCAGAAATGCTACAGGTTTACAACAACACGTAGCTAGGACAATACACTTTTCGAGTCGTAAATAAGATGATAGTGCGATGTATTTACGTTATGGCAATCATCTTGGAATATCGTACTCATGTGTGTACGACAATATTACGATAATATCAATAATCGAATTTGACTCGTATATTGAACGAGGGAAAATTGCGATTTATTTACGGACCGACGTTGGCCGTAATCTGCCTTTTATTAGATCGCATTCTGTTTACGACGATAAAACGATAATATTAATTCTCGAATTTGACTCGTATATTAAACAAGAGCAAATACGATTCTTTTACGTTCGGACGCTGGTCGTAATTTGACGGCAATTTGATCGCATTTTGTTTACGACAGTATTACGATAATATTAATTCTCGAATTTAAATCGTAAATCAGACAAGGGCAAGTTACGATTCTTTTACGCAAGGACGTTCGTCGTAATTTGCCTGTAATTAGATGGTACTTCAAAATACGATTTTATTACGATTGTCTGCAAGTAAATTACGGTCAAAAAACGATGAAAACGCGATCTAGAGGTCAGTAGTGACTACATTTGCTTAAGCAGATCAAAACCTACCTACATAAAAGACTATGTCAATTCTATGTAATTTCTGTTTGAACTCTAATTAAAGGCTGTGTATGTGATATGTTTTACCTACTCAAATACTATTAAAATCCTATTTGAAACCTATGTAAAGACTATTTGTTCTGTGTTTTCCCTATTTTAATGCTATGCAAAGTATATGTCATCTTTAAAAAAGGCTATGTTTTCACTATTCCTAGGCTATCTGAATTCTAAGCAAACCCTATTCAAAAGCTATTTAATCAACTGTCCCCTGTTCCATTTTACTATGTAAACTCTATTTCAGTCCTATGTGAAGGCTATTTATTTCCTATGATTTTTCTATAAGGTTGACTATGAAGTCTAAAATCTCTTTCTGAAAGCTAAGTAAATTGTATGTATAGGCTATGTGGAAACTATGTCATTTCTGCCTTTATTCCTTCCTTTAAAAACTGCATAGCTTTTAAGCAGGTTCCGTTTGACTAGCGAAAACATAGCATTTTCGATACAAAAAACATAGTCCTGGCATAGAAACAACATAGGATCTGGTTAAAGCAATGTATGACTCATTAACATAGGTTTTACATAGCTTTGTGACATAGCATTTGCATAGATTCTACATAGTGTCTGATTCTACAAGGGAATTCACATGCAACACTTTATTAAAACCAAGTGAATAACAAGGGTAAATGCATTTAAAATTCTGTTGGATACATACCTCTTTTTAAGACTCTCAATGTTATCATCGGGCCTCCCACTTGACTCTCCTCTCAGCATTATTCTCTTAATACATTCCTGTTTTCAGGGAGATGTTTAATAATGCATTAACCTTCAAGATAAACATGACTATATTATACTTATCAATAATTTTACATTTCTGGTAACTAGGACACCCTGATGACAACAACAAACATTATTTTCATGTTTTTCATGGTTAATTGCCATGAAAAAAAAAAAGGATTGGATTCAGTACAGTCTCAGAATTAATACAGTACAGGGCTCATACCGTTTCTTGAACAAAAAATTCAAGGACTAGTCAAGGACTTTCAAGGACACATTTTCCATTTTTTAGGACTCCATTCAGTGCAAAACAAGAACATTGAGTCTATGTCTTTTTCTGTTCTTCCACAATATGACCAATTTGATCCTGAAGGTCTTTCTGTGTTTGCTCCTTTTAGGTACTTTAAAATCAGGGTTGGATAAAGTTAGTATGTGTAATCAAATGGTGACGAGTGAAATTAGGAAATAATTTCACGTGCGTTTTGTCCAAATCCTTATAATTTCCCGAGCCTTTAGGCGAGGGAAATTATTAGGATTTGGACAAAACGCAAGTGAAATTATTCCCTAATTTCACGAGTATACCAGTTGATTACCTATTAATATGATGTGTGACGCAGGGGGGGGGGGGCTGGCAGCGAGGTCTGGAACCGAGTTTACATGATCGCCCCAGTTAAGAAATTTGGCCGAGTGAGACTGAGTACCAATTTTCCTTCAAAACAAATATGGCGGAGAATGCGGACATGGAAAGATGATGAGTTTTTGCTCGGTTTTACGTTTTACGGCGTCCAAACATCAAGAAAAGGTTTTCATGAACTTTTTTCATGAGATTTTTGGACATCAGGAGGCGTGATGTATGAACAGTTCATGAGTGACTTCGCTCATCGTGATTCGGCACCTTGGCAAGTTCAGTTATTTATAAGCTTCGTGAATTTTCGAGCGACCAGCCTCAGGGCAGCCTGCTCCATCTCTTATATATTTTTTCACCTACGGTGGTATTAAGAACTCTCTGCCTTATCCTAAACATATGCTTCGAGCTCATTATAGTATGAGTCTTGCAACAGTCATATGGGGATGTTCATTAAACCAATTTTGTACTTCGCTGTTCGTAAGTTTGTTTGTACACCGGGAGCCACAACAAATATTTGTGGGCGTAAATACAGAATACAGGGCTAATTTAGTAAAAGCCAGGTTAAATGTTCCAATCACTTTGCTTCACATACACTGAGTCTGTCAGTATAAGCTATTTTTAATATCAAAAGGCTGCAGGGAAGGGCTTACTGAATCTTCAAATCCTTCACTGGAATATCGTTTGAGTGATAATCAATAAATAGCTCCAACAGCAATACCGTATTTAGTAGTTTTATATTAGATAGTGACTTCGGTTTTAAGTACTTCCTTGAAATTGTTTGTACAAAAATTACCCCATAGTTTTGAATTATACTTGAATCTGAGTGTGGGGACAAGAGATTAATCCAGTTGCTAAGAAGAGTGAGTACATCAGAGAGGGCTATGCTCAGTATACATTGAGAAAATCCCTCAAAGGACTGAAGTACAAGAAACAGAAAAAAGAAAATTGAATGTTTTGCAAAGTTTATAAAGAGAATCGGAAGGACCTTGAAAAATGTACAACTTAAATTGTTTGTGTAAGTTATGAATCTGATTTACAAGTAAAATAAACGAGGTAAAATTGACTTTTTATCAACCATCAAAAGAAGTTATTGTCCCTTGAGCCCAATCCCCTCAGCAGTTCTTTCTACATACTACCCTTGGCTTATATGGCCTAGATGGGTATGTGCTGATTAGTTAGGGTGGTGACCATTTCACCCTTTAGAGTTTTGAACAGGGTGTCTGTTTGGGCTGTGAAGGTTGATGAAGAGCAGTCTGTAGTTACATTTTTGGTACCACCAATTTTTTCCCCAAGTTTTTCCATCTTTTTAAGTTTAAAAGCTAACTTAATTCTGTATGCTAACTGAAGTGAATCAGGGTTATAAAATCAGGTCTCTTGGCATAAAAAGGGTGGGGGAAATGAACAATGTGTCCTACTACCCATACTCTCTTTCAGTGCAAGCCCAGGGAGGTGATCTCACATTTTAATACCCTTTTACCACTTGTTTTAACAGCAAAGTTAGTGAAGGTCTATGGTCTCTGAAAAATGTTTTTGCCTGCCTCAACACAAATTTCTAACTGTTATTGTTGACTACAAAATTAATAATATTATCTTAATAATCATTTTAAATTTTTTCCAAGACATCCTTTGGTGTTTTGCATATCCACTACTACAAGGTAATTTTTAAGTTGAGAGGGTTTGATTTCATTAACTACATTTTTATACAGACACAAACTAACCTGGCAGGTTGATGTCCAAAAGTGTAACAAATTACATGCAACTGTATGGCAAAAACTGATCATCGTGGCCAAAGGAAAGGCAAAAATAGAAATGTCACCATTTTCCTGACTTTATACATTCCCTTGGAAGCATTTATAGCCGGATGTAGTCCTTGTCAAAACATGCAAACTTGAAGATTTATTTTCTGAACTTAGCTAATCTCTTTTAAACCATAATCTTGTTCCAAGGGGTAGTGTAGTTTTTAAAATTTATAATTTTCCCTCTTTTTTTGCAACAAAACACACTTGAATTAGGACTCAAACTGAAGGCAGTGTATTAACTGCTGTCATGAAAAGAGAATTCCAAACACACAAGATAATTACCCTTTCATCTGCCTAAGATTCATTTGTTAGAAACTACGGTAAAGTTTAAATCAAATCGCACGAAGAAAAGAACTTAAGCATATCAACATGTGCAAAATCAAGAGAGAATGATCTCTTGGCAAAATTTATTTAGCTTCTAGTACATAAAGAAATACATGAACTACGAGATTTGACTATGCCATTCAATCATCCAACGCAACTCTGCCAGGATAAGTTCACAATCAAGGATGTAGAACTGAGAATCTCAATCATCATTTCTTGTCGTCTTAAAGGTGTAGTGAAGCCGTAAACAACTCTCAGCTGAACTCTGACAACTCTTCTACTCAACCACATGCCAGTCACCGCACTTTTTTGAATACCACGAAGAATCAATTTTGGGCCTTTCGATTGAAAATATAAACTCTTCTACATACGTATTGGAGGATTGGTCCTTCTTTTACTTTTGCAATTCGTGGGTCGTCTAAACAGAAACAAATTATCAAAAGGTGGGGCATCGAGAAACATGTTCACTGGTCTCGTTCTTACCGTAGTAAACCGGGCCGCATTTAATGACAAACGCAAGACCAGAAGAAAGGAAAACGTAAGCTCCACATTACCACGGAACAAAACGAAGAAACCAATGACCAACGGGACCAAAACCAACTTCACTTCACACTGCCGAATCGCTGCGAAGAAGCTGCTAAGACGAACTTGTTTTCCCAGCCCGTTCCGCGCATGCTCGCTACAGTTTTCGGATGATTGACAGATTTCTTAACTGGGGCGATCATGGAAAGCCGAAAAGCGGCAAGATCAGAGGCCGTTGCCAGCCCCCCCTGGTGTGACGAATTACCATAGCAATCGAGGACTTTTGACTTGTTTATCCATGATCGTATCGATCGATTGTGAACTCCACTCTCTCAAACGTTTAGAGCTGAAATTTGGCTTAAGTTATCGGAATTTTTCGACAACATACCTCTAAGAATCCGTCTTGATGTGCTCTTTCGTGTGTTCAGGTTTTCTAAAGCGTCTTTTTATGCCCTGACATCTTCATTCATGACATTTTAAAACTTCGTCGCCATCTTGAAATGGAGACATAGGGCCGGTTGCCATGGCAATTTAGTAATTTCACATGTGAAATTACAAATTAACACTGAAATTTCGCGCCAAAATTAAGGAGTAATTCGTCACCTATGATATTAGCTCCAAAATTCAAGGACTTTCAAGGCTCCCCCCACCCCCTTATGACTGTAATGACGAAATACATTGTAATCTTATACTGTAAATTTGTCAGTGACTAAATATGTGCAAAAATGACCCTGAAACCATACTATGAATAATGATAATAATAATAATAATAATAATAATAATAATAATAATAATAATAACTTTTTTTTTAAATATAATAGACAATTTTATTAAAAAACTATTAAAATCCTATTTACAATTAATTCGCTTAAAAAAAAGAAAAAACTATTCATTCAAAAACATTATTTACAATTTCTGTCGATTTAAAAAGCACTTAATTTAGCTTTAAAAAAAAGTTAATTAAAACTAAGAAAATTTTTTTCGAATTAAAAAACATTTCTTTTCAATAAAAAAAAACTGTCAGCCTCTAAAATTCAAAAGTTTCTTTCAACTGCTAAAAAACAAAAAAAATAGTAATAATAATAATGAAATAAAAAGATATATATGAAGTAAGGAAACATATCAATAGTCCGATTTAATGGCTCCTTCAGCAACTTCGACGTCGATATCAACATTCTTAATGTCACATGGCACTCTTCTGGTCCTAGAGCCTCGAAGACAAACCAACGCAGATCTCAAGGGTGCGAATGAGGTTCTGGTTCTGATCCATGAGATGGTTTTGGCATACTGCTCCCCTTTTTTGATGGCAATCAGCTGTGCTAAACGGCTATGATACTTCAAGCACTCCTTTCCCATTCCGCCAGTTGTGGTGAAGACCAAGGGTGTAGATGTTCCATGCTCGATGTCCAGGACTCTCTCTGAGTAGAGACGCTTTTTCTCGTTCTCATGGATACGATAGATTTGTTGTGGCTCTAGGTTATACGATACAGCATTAGGGTGACAGACCCTCACATCGAAGAATGCTGAACGATGTCGCTCCCAGAAACCACGCGCGTGGATATCTAACCGCGCATCCTGAGCTTTGTTAGATCCTCTGTTTAAATGTTATAATAATAATAATAATAATAATAATAATAATTATCGAATTAGGGTAAAAAAGGGCTAAATTCATTAAATTAATCAACTAAAGCACTGAAAAGCTCAAAATTTGATTTTATGCAGGAGATTTGGTGACCGATACATGTACAGAAGACCAGGAGATTGGTGCTGTATCCAGGAGACTTACAGATAATCTGGGAGAGTTGGCATATAATGTATGTGATGATATGGAGTGATATACTCGTGACAGACTTGCATGACATAACAACAGATAACTATATTTTCAACAAAAATGCAAATTGTACAGTCAAAGTACATACCTCTTCTGTGCACTCAAAAAATAAAACACACTTCACATCCGCTTTTCCATCCATAACTTTATGCCAACCTTGAAGATTATTTTCATTCCTTGGAAACCCATCTATGAGGAATCTCTTTGTGTTACTTTTGTTCATTGCCTAGCAAAATAACAAAGACCTGATTACCTTAAAAATAGCAAGTTTAGTATTACCATCAACTTTGATGATGGCAAATTAATGCAGAGGTTGTTAAAAAGTCAATCACTCTCTACTCAGGAAGTACAAGTACATACCCACCAAGATGAGTGCTGGGTTCAAACCACTTACGAGCGAATGTCTGTAAATATCGAACAACCGGCGGCCACGGTCAAAAATTAAATTTTGCTCATATCTTGTTCATACATACTTATTAGTAAGTAACTAAACGTGGTGTAGTTTGTTTTTCAAAAGGCCGCTTGGATTTGGAGAAAATCGACAAAATCAATTTTCGTGGTCGGCGACTTGAAAACAACTAAAATTTGAGGCAAAATGAGGCGGTCTCAAAACTTCGCTCGCACGCAAAAAGGAAGAAAGCGTGGTAAAATATTCCCCGATAAATCAATTTAAAAGGATTTTAGCCCTAGTATGGCGGTTAATTCTTATCTTCACGATAATGTGGAAGGTAAACAATTTTATTTTAGTTTTGGTTCTTTTTCAACTCAACGAAGTTTAAATTTAGGCTTCAAGTCGCGATTTAATTTTTAGGCATGTGCTACACCTTGGTTTTTCCTGAAACTCAAGCTATAAGTTATTAAAACACTGTGCTAAAACATATGTGAGAACTGGGTTGGGTAATTTAATCTGCGCTTCAGACGAACCTTCTGAACTTGAACAACTTTTGAGTGAAATAGGAACATTTGCATAATTCAACAATGCCTCGCTGTTGCCGAAACGGATCATTGGTGTTTCCTGAAAAGAAATCTGATGTACGATAGTAGTACGATAATAAATTTGCTAACACGAAAAAGAAATTAACTTACCTTTATAGTACGGGGCACTTCTTTTAATTTTTCTACGCTCAAGCTCCAAATTCTGCTGGCGCTAACGCATTTTGTAATTTGACCTCTAATGAAAGGTCATTGGAGATGGGCCAGGGTTATTAAAATGTCACTCAAACCAAATGAGCGTTATGATCTAAATTCTTAAGGTGGTTGAACAAAATATATCACGAGAAAAATATGTTTTAAAGACATTTTCGGCGATTTGAAAGATGTTCTTACCATTTAGTAGAATCAGTTACCACATATAGCGAGTCACAGTATTGCCTAAGTGTGAGAAGACAAGGAGTGATGTGGCGTGACAACGAACACCATCTTTCGAACTTAAGAATGTGCAGAAAACAAAATTGTTTATACATTTCTTTGATGTTTCCAAAGTTATTTTTTCAATTATACAACAACTGAAAGGTTGCATAGTCTGGCTGTCAACAGTGCTTGATTTAAAAGTGTAAAGTGGTGGTCAGTTTATCGGACACCTGCGTGATAAAAGAATTGACTAAGGGATTTGGAAAACATCAAAATCATACGCCCTGCTAGTACACACGAACACTGAGTAGGTTTTACTTTGGAAAACCTCGATAAATGATCTCGGAAGCTTTTTTTGTTTTGAGTGAAGAATCATAATAAAGAAAAAATTATGCTATTTCATATGTATATTTTGAGGAAGGGTGGCTCTGAATCTTACTTAGGTACTCTCTCTTGGTACTACCTCTTAAGACTCACATGGAATGGTCGTTGAGGGGCTAGAAGAACCCGTCGAAAGGGTTACGCTGTAACTCTTACTCAAAGATGTTCGGTAAGCAATTTGCTCTAAGCCCTGTCTCCCCCCTTTTCAAATGTTTGCACAGGCTAACCAGCATTAAAAAACTTGCATTAGCACACTCGACTAAGGAAATATTGCAAAGTAATTGGGGAAATGCTATCCAGGCAGGGCGGCCTTTTGGAGTGGCAGATGACGTAGCGCTATTTTCAAGACTACAAACCTCTCCTTGAGTGTGAAGACTTAAGGCGTGAGTTCCAGTTTGTAGTATTGAATATATACAATGAAGGAAACCTGGGGTCTAGAAAGCTGACCTGTTCCTCTCTGATTCCTTTACCAAAGGATACATCAAAGTATATCGGATAATTTCCTCCTTACAGCATGTTCGGCTACTCAAACAAGCTTTAAAACCTGACACTAAGATGATATACCGCAGATACAGCAAGCTAGAAAGCTGGAATCAAACGTGTTTACCAATGGGTTTTGCCCTGGCGTCTTCAAATTCACGTTAAAAAGGACACTGTTTAGGTACTGTTTCCCAGGGGTCCGTTTGTCCAAAGTCCCTATTACTTTTCGGGCCCGAAATCATTAACTGATAGTTTTCTCATGTTAGATGCAAAACTATTGAAATTTCTATCTTGCATGTAATCAAGAACAGCTTTAGGGGCCCGTTAATTATCAGGACTTTCGAGAAACAGGCCCAGAAGCGGATGCAGCCTCAATATCCGTCTCACTGATGACAGAGAGAAAGTTATGGTCGGAGACTTTCTTTTCAAGAGTTCTGATCATGGATTTCTGACGAGCCACCAAGTTTCAGTCTCAAGACCGGTACTAAAGCGCACACTCAGAACATGGCAAAATGACCGAGAGTAAAATTGAAAAGAAAACTTTGTGGGTAAAGAAAGTAGTGGAAGCGATAGGCGATAGTTGACAGGGGCACCCAACGTCAGTTTCCTCCTAACTGTATTGAAAACACTTTCATGCTATCCAAATTACTAAGTTTCATGCGGCGCCATATAATTATAAAAATTGTTCGGTCATCCAAAGGGCAACTTGAGTATTCTTTTCGATCGAAATTACAAGGGCTTCAAAATTATTTTTTTCGAGAATTTTGAAATTTTCTCTGATTCCTTCTCTATCACAATTTCGTATCCGAAAATTTTGATCCCCTTTATATGGAGAAAACCTGTCTCGTGTAGGAGAGTCACCCTCCCAGCCGAGAGAAAAAAAAAAGACATTGACCCCAACCAGCCTTCGGGCATGCTCCAATTGTCTCGCTTTGGCTATGCAAGCCCTTTACCGATACGGATCGGATTTGATCTAGACGGTCGGACCGAAATGTCTCCTTCCATTTGACAAAATTATTTTCCCCAGGACCACTGATCTGTATCCTGCTTACAAGCACTATAACCAAACTCGCGGTGGCTTTTGTTTGGTCGGTGCAACGTAAAGTGCTTAATATGGAGAAAAGTTGGCCTGGCTAGGAGGCTGACCCTACCATTGCAAAAGGGTGACTGGACAAGGTGGGTCAGCCTTCCAGCCGAGCCAACTTTTTGTCATTTAAAAAATTCGCCATGTTTTGTAAAGAAATGCGTGAAAAGTTGTCTCTTCCAGGGAAGCTCGGGTAAGCTGGTGACCCTTCTGCTCGAGACAAATTTTTTTCATATAAGCGGGACCTAAATTTTAGTTCTTCACATTAATCGCCATAGTCCAGCTGACGCACATCTTTTTGTTTTTTGTTCTATAAAGTGGAAAACTGAAATTAAAATATACAGTGGAACCCCAGCGTTGGGCCATAAAATCCTGGTCGTAATAGCGAGGTGGTGGCATTGAAGAGGTCTTCAAAATAATAAAATGACTCGGAGATTTTCATGTCTGGGTCGAAGGACTATGGGAGGTGAGACAAGAGGTGGTCGTATAAACGGGGTGGTCAAAAGGCGGGGTTCCTCTGTATATAAACAGAAACAAGAGTTTGACGATCGGACAACCATGTTCAGATCAGGAAAAAAATACTGAAAGATAATTGCAGAATGTTTACTAAAACTGTTATCCAAAACAATGGAACTTACATCGGCGAGAGAAAAGACAGCCGCCTGATAACGCGGTGTAATAGCTAGAGATTGAAGCCTGAAGTCAATCAAAGGCAAATACAAGGCAAGAGGGGGGAAGTTGACGTGAAAAAACTATATGTAATTTTTGGACTTATTGAGTATTGTATAGAAGCATACTTTAAGAAAACTTAGGAAAAAAATTTTAAAAAAAACATGATTTGGATTGTTAGTAGCATAATATGCTACTTCCGGCAAGAACATTAAAAAAAGGCATCGCTCAAATGGTTAGATTGGAAAGCCTGTGAATACTGTCACGCAACACTTTTGACCAGACATTTATGACCAAAGGTGTATCGGCAGCCCGAAAGTTTCACTATCAAAATCGCAGTTTTTGTGAGACCTAGAATTTTTAAATGGCAATGGATGTAAAAGTTTGACTGCGGAAAAGAAAGGCCAGCAATACCAAGAAATGTTCTGTTTGAGGTTATTTTCACGCACCACGTTTCCTCGAGGTTTTGGATCTTCTGTTGATTAGCTTGGGACTAGGCGCAATGCCAGTTAACCAGAACGGGAAAACACAGTGAGTTAACAAAAATTATCGTCTCAGTACATTTAATGTCTTTAATACAAGTGCGATTGTGTGTTACGTTTCTCTTGGAGAGTCCAGCCATCGTGGCTTGTCGAGCAACAACCAACCGACGTTCTTGAAAAGTCTCATATTTCAAGCAAAATTTATTCAACTTCGGAAGGTTCGTGTGAAGTACAAATTTAATTACCCAGGCCAATTCTTACATATGTTTTAGCACAATGTTTAAATGACTTATGCCTTGAGTTTCAGGAAAAACCAAGGTGTAGCACATGCCTAAAAATTAAATCGCGACTTGAAGCCTAAATTTAAACTTCGTTGAGTTGAAAAAGAACCAAAACTAAAATAAAATTGTTTACCTTCCACATTATCGTGAAGATAAGAATTAACCGCCATACTAGGGCTAAAATCCTTTATAAATTGATTTATCGGGGAATATTTTACCACGCTTTCTTCCTTTTTGCGTGCGAGCGAAGTTTTGAGACCGCCTCATTTTGCCTCAAATTTTGGTTGTTTTCAAGTCGCCGACCACGAAAATTGATTTTGTCGATTTTCTCCAAATCCAAGCGGCCTTTTGAAAAACAAACTACACCACGTTTAATTTCTTACTTATACCTATCTATGGACAAGATATGAGCGAAAATCATTTTTTGACTGTGGCCGCGAAATTTCGATTTTGCTCGATTTTGACAGACATTTGCTCTTACAATTTTATAATTAAAAATGTCTACTGTCAGAGGCTTTATGTACACTGTGTTAACCCATTCGCTCCTGGAGATTTTGCCGAAAAACGCGTTTTGAAGCTAGTCGAGTGGTTTTCTGGTCACTGTCGTGCTATAAAGAGCTTAAACTTACCACAAACCGGTTTGCAGGTCGTACACGTGGCGGCCTTCTGATCCAGATGCAAAACATCAGCTTGCGAAGTTCGGGCATGCGCAGAAAGCAAAATTTCGAGATTTTGGGTTTAAAAGTGACACAGCAGTCTTGACTTTTACTTTTCGCTTTCTCTCTTCCCCTCTTTTTTCGCTTTTCTTGCCAAATTTTTTTTTTGTCTTGCTGCGCATTTAGTAGGCTTCATTTTGGTGGGAAGAGTTTTTAGGAAAGCTTTTAGGATCTTAGGATTAGGTGAAAGGAAAGGTAGGTGGGTAATGGAACAAGATTTTCATGGAGATTTTCAGGTCAATGTCAAATGGTTTTTTGCTTCTTTCTCCGGTGTCCTTGACTGAATTGTGCTCATTCTGGTATGGTTTGAAAGATATCTTCACACTACACAAGTTAGCAAAGAAAGTTGTCCTTGACCGTTAAAACTGATGACGTCACAAAGGGTAGAAAGGACCTGGATCCGCACGGGCGGTTACGGGCGGTTCAGGGGCGAATGGGTTAACAGAGAAGAATATTATTTTGGTAATAATAAAGTTAAGAGTAGGTTATTATAAATTAGAATGACAATTTAAAAATTATGTCTGTAGTTTTCCACCAAGAAGTCTGTTTTCAGATGTGCTAGGTAGTCCTTAGAGCTGTTAATATTTGTCATGTCATGACAAGAAGGCCTACTTTACATGCAATGACATACTCTGAAAAAGAAACTGGCTCAAATTCAATTTTTTCATAGAAGAAAAAACAACAACAACTACTACTATACAACAACAACAAAGAGTGAAAACAAAACATGACACCAAATCAAACATTCAAAACAAAATGTTGTACCTTTTCAATCAAGCTTATTGTGATTTCTACAGGAACAATCTTTCCTTCCTTCATACAAGTTTCAATAAGGTCTCCATTTTCTGAGCCACTGGCTCTTTCCACTCTTAATAATTCCCCTGCTGATAAATGAATGTATCCAAATTCCTACAATAAAATACAGTAAAAACCCGCGTATAAGAACCTAGGTTTTTCCAAGTTAGCCTAAACAGGTTCTTATATAAATGGTATTCAGTGTAAAATTAGGCTAACCAGGTTCTTATTAAATTAGGTTCTTAACTTTTGTTCAAGAAATAAAGCTGAATTTTTAAATGATCTGGTGTTTAATGTCCAAAAACAGTATTCTTGGAGGCTTCGTTAAGCATAGCCTGCAGTGCAGGCGTTTTCATCGGGCGCGCGCGAATGGTTTTAATCGCGAAAGCGCCATGTTGAAACTCCCGAAGAGAGGAGGAAAGTTACTATTTCTACTCTCCCCAATCTTCCTCTGTCATAGAATCAAAGATGGCGGCTTCATCATAGCGATCCGATTAACAAGCTTTCGCCCACCCAAAATACGCCTGCACTGCAGGCTACCTTGTCGACGATGAACGTGACTTCATTCCCCGTATGCAAATTAGCCTTAGATGCGTCGTTTCAACATGAAACATAATCCTTACATTTCATATTTCTAAGGAGAAAAATAACTCTCCTTTCCACAGAAAAACACGAACCATCACTTAGAATCCCCTTAAGGTCTGTTTTTTTTTTTTTGTTTAACGAGGAAGAAGCAGCTGAATAATATATCATGATATATGTTTGCGTGGCTTAAAATAATTCAATTACTGTGGCCTGTCACGCATTCCTAACGAGGGACGGTCGATTAGAAAACAATAGCGTTGAATCGATCAATTTTATATATTCAGTGTATATTATCATCTTTTTTTAAATGGTAGTTATTGATAATAATTAAAAATAAAGTTAACTTGCAAGGTAAGTCCTCTTGTCACCACAATAAAATTTGTGGGCACTCTTTTTTGCTTATCAGATGTTTGTACACGGCACTATGATTAAAAAAAAAAATGCCCCACACTTTTTCTATCTAAATCCATGTACAGCTTTGCAAAAGGCAAATTAGCTGTAAATTTCAGTTATTCAAAGATCTTTACAGCATTTACCGGTAGCAGAATGAAACGGGAAAAATAGTTTCTTTTTTCAGTGAATACACGCAAAAGGGATTATCTCAGTTTTAAGTTTTTGTTAGGGTATAACAGCCGTATTCCCAAGATGATCTTGTTTTGGTTTCAATCTAATTGAATTATAATGCAACAGATGCCAGTTTCAAATATAATTATGTCAATGAAATCGCCGAAGAGATCAATTGTGAAAAAAGCTGTTCTTTTCGCGAGATCGTCAAGACAGAGTGTGGTCCCAGTAGGGGTGTGGAGGGAAATGTGTTGGTCGCAGAGTGCATGAATGATATTACGTCGCACTTAGCCTGCTGTCACTTGTCTAAGTGTCACAAAGTCAATGACTGAATGAACTCATTTTAGCGAGAGTAGAGGTTTGGTAGGTATTCGGAACTGAAATGACAATCTGCCCAAGGCACAGACACTAATAGCCTGTGTACAGACCCCCTTCTCCTCCCCTTAGGAAAAATCGGAGAAGCGGCCCCTTCTCCGAGGGGGTGGGGGGTGGTGTTAGCCTGCGCGCAGACCCTTTAAACCTTGTTTATAGACTATATCCACACTATATGCGATACGTGGGCCGGCTGCACCGCAGGCTAGGGTGGTGTGTACACAGGCTAACACTAAAATGACAATCTGCCCAAGGCACGGACACCTACTTGGCAGGTTTTTGCGAGCGCCAAGGTCTTGTTAGGCTCGATTGTAAGCCGCTACGCTGGAAAATGAGCCCCCAAGGGATTGGGAGACGGCGGAAATCGAGCCTAAGGTCTTGTCAATACTCCCGCCACACTCTGGATCATACTGGCAAAATGACTATACTGTGGCACGAAATAAGTCAAAGTTTTGCTCCATCATGTAAGTATCATTCTCTTTTCTTCAGGCAAAAAATTTCTAAACGTACAGAGATATTCTTATTTCTCCATTTAACATTTTATCTTGCGATGCTTTCTGATGTTCGTTTCCAGTTTAGTTGAGCTTGCAAAGATAGTTTATTTATTTATATTTTTTGACAGCCGTGTATCTTGCTCTAATCAATTCTTACCTATAAAATACTATACATAAAGGTTAATCCGTGTGATGTAAAAGATAGTTTTCTGATGATTGTTTGAAGAGCATTGTAAATGGGGAAAAAAGAAAGAACTTTCTACACGGAGTCAGGATTCAACCTCGTCCCCAGGGCTTTCCCGCCCCTGCCATTTTCTAAGAGGAATGTCCTTGGGACGTGTGTGAAAAGTATTTCATTCTTGCAATAAAAACAATTTTTTTTAACTTAAACAGTGTTTAAAACATGTCTCTGGTTTTGTAAAAATTAGTGAGACTTAAAAGTACCAGAATGTTTAGTTCAACTTTATGTAGCCGATTTGCTCCTTCTGTGGCAAGAAACGTGAAAAAACTTGACGCCAAAGGGTCGAGAAGAGTACGATTGAGCAGTCAGTAACCATGTCCACACCTTTGCGGGAGAGGTTTATTGGACAAGATTTCTCTGTTTTTCTTGTTTTGATAATGTTTTCATTAAGTCTTCAAAAATGCTTCCAGATTGTATTTGCATTTGTATTTATACCCTCTTGAACAATGTGCTCCATCAAAGTGCTCCTCCCATCTCTCTATTTTTAACCTACTTTACCATCCACCCTCTCTCCCTCCGGTTCCACCTCTACTTTTACAAGCATTTATACTTAAAGGGGTGAAATTTCTCCTCTGTATATTAATTTCTGAAAAATTAAGTCCTTCTACTTTTTCCTTAAATTCTTAAACTTAGTTCTTTTTTCTTTAAGAACCGCCAAAGCTGCTGCAATAAGAGCACTCGCCCTTTCATATACTTCATCTAGTGAAAGCCTACCCTTTTACATACCTGAAGCCTGAAAAAGATACCCCTTTCGGGCGGAGCCTCCCCGTATAGGCCATCTTAGGGAGTTCCCCCCACCCCCGTTCCAATTCCGTGCTCACCTATTGCCAGCCCATGTTGGACTCTAGGCCCGTTTGAGTCAACACCTAAACATAGTCCCAAGTGTAATTACAATAAGGCAATGGACGAAATAACCGATGTAATGAACTTGAATATACATTGAACTTGACCATAGAGATCTGCAGCAAGAAGACGAGGTGTTCGAAAGGCAAAAGCTTGTTGCAGGAATCGCTGAAGATTAATTGAGACCACAATCCCCTCAATCAGAAGCTTTCAACCTATGTGTATGTCAAAGAAAGATCAACCAAGTGAGTTCAACGTGGTAACAGAGCCGTAGGGCAGCTGCCTCCCCTGGACCTGTTGAGCCAGACAAATCAAGTCTGTGGATGGATTTGTTTTCTTTAGACTCAGTTATTTTGATAATAGTGACTTGCAATTGTTTGCCATTTTCATCTTCGAGGTTGATTTTTCAGAGACATATCTCATGACAAGTGCTGAAAATAGCATTTCGGAGCCTCCAAATTTGAAAATTTTTCAAGGGGAGGACACCCACAGACCCCCCTACAAGGCTCGTGCCTTCGGCTGATCTCGCGATAATGCCCCTCGTTACAAAAAACCTAGCTACAGCCCTGGGTAATGCTAAAAAAAAATAAGTTGTGTCACTTTAAAATACCATTCAAATCCAGGGAAAGAAAAGGAGACCTAATTTACAAACTTTCGTCTTTCATTCACCATGTTCACTGAGTGCACGTGCTTTTCTCCATCGGCTCAGTAGTAAACATAGACAACATAGAGATCCTTAATTTAGTGTGATTAACAGCCGGCAAAAACTTTTGGGATTTAACAGGAGACGGACCGTAAACAAAAAACTATGCCTTTTTCTTTTTTTCCAAGTGACTCCTATTTGGCTAATTGTCGTGTATTACACCATGGGCCGTCATATTAATAAACCATATCCTAGTGCGCCTGGTGATACTGACTCAGTTAAAACGGTCGTAGAATGAATAAATGCAACAGCACGGTATTTCCCACCCAATAAAGAATCGGAATTAACAGTGATTAAATTGTATGATTATCAATAACTATCACCTCAAAAAAGATGTAATAAGATAAAAGAACTGATCGATACACGGTCACTCTGGGGGAATGCGTGACGAGCCACAGTAATTAAATTATTTTAATTCGCGTAAACATATCTTCTTCGGCTGCTTCTTCCTCGTAAAAGAAACATACCTAAGGGGATTCTAAGTCATACATCGTTCGTGTTTTTCCGTGGAAAGAAGAGATATTTTTCCCTTAAAAATATGAAATACAAGTGTTATATTTCCTGTCAATTTGTTGAAACGACGCACCTAAGGCTAATTTGCATACGGAGAATGTAGACATGTTCATCGTCGACAAGAAAAAAAAAAAAAGAAAAAGCGATTACCAAGTTTTCTTCACATGTTTTCGAAAGTCCAACATTTAAAGGGTCTAATGACAGTTAGTGATAACTAGATATGTTAAAGCTGTGGAAATTAGTCGACCAGATGCAGACCGTTACAATTCCAGCTTTGCTGTCAAAATGGCGAATTTTGGAACATTAACGGAACTTTTTACAGCACGCAAAGAGGAGTGCCCACAAATTTTATTGCATTAAGAAGTAGACTGGTCTTAGTACTTCTGTTTTATCACAGACTTGAGTCTGGGTCAGGTGCCACTTTTGCGAAATTACCGTTCAGCTCTAGTTATGCCAATTACTTTTCCCGATAAGCAAATTAAAGGTCATTTTAAAAAAATCATATCTCAGCCAACTTTCCACAGAATGCAACCATTAAACCTTGAAACTATTAATCAGAGTTAAAACTTTTGTGTGTAAAATAATCAGCTTATTCGGCTTTGTGAGGCAGGTTTGACAGAGCCCTAAAGTTTCACCAAAATCGCACCACTTCCGACGGCAAACTGGCTAGTTTTAGGTGACCCAGAAAATCTTCTTGTAATATAGAGAAAAAATTGAGTTGGTCCAAATAAATGTGATATTTCTTCATGGGATAGGATAGTTATCTTCCACTGGAAAAATCAGGGCAATCCGTTATAGACCGAAATTTGCCTTATCGGTTCTTACGCGGACAGCCTCTTAATTTCTAAAATTTTTTAAAATTTTTTAAAATTTTTAAAATTTTTCAAACTAAACTAGTGAGCAGCACTCTGTGAACTGTTGCTGTAAAACTTGTTTATTACTAATTTTAGCTAAAACCGTGGCCACAAAGTTTTCTCACGCCTTGCGTAAAAAAATTTCACAGCTGCGCCTGTTCCTTTTCGTAAATCCGGCCAAGCCTTCAATGTTTGCGACCATCATTATTTTTAGTCATATTATGGCTTAAATACAGGCGTTTAGTACTTGATTGTAAAACTCCCTGAAGAAGTCTACGTTAGTTAGACGAAACGCGTAGGAGAATAAATAAGTTTTAGAGCAACAGTTCGCAGAGTGCTGCTCACCAGTTTAGTTTTAAAAATTGTCACATCGTTTAAGGGTGGGAAAAGGCTGGCATCGCCCAACTATTAGATGAATCGTTTAGTCTTCCCCCTAAGAATCCATTTGAAGAGACTGAAGATTCTATTGAGATCTCCTAGAAAGGACATGTAACGATACTCTCTTTTTATTGCTGACTGACTTTTAGAGGAATACGGCTGCCGCTAAGGGACAGCATATTGGTTTTGTTTCAATTGTTGATTAACGTACAATTTTTGTAAAAAAGAAAAAATAAAGTCACTTAATCGTCTATTTCGCGAAATTAGATTCCCTGCAAACACAATTTTTCTCCGCAATCGCGAAATTAAAGACTCGCGAAATGTGCCGAGCCGTACAGGGACTAGGCATGGCAATGTCTACCGTAGCGTCAGAGAAAAAACAGGGAAATGTTGTTTATCGGCAACTTGTTTTACAACAGTGACATCACTGCGTGTTGTTTCACTAGTGTTTCGAGGGCACGACCTCCTGAAAATCGCAAATATTAATCCCCATCAAGAAGCCACACTTTCGCTATGGAAAAAAAATTAGTTCCCCGAGAGAGCGGCGGAAATGGAACCAGGGTCTTGGTCAACACCTAAAAGGCGCTTTACCTAATGTGCGTACGGAGCCACAGTAGCAGGGGAATAAAAAACGCAACCATAAGTGAGTTTAGTACCTTCCTTAAAAGTAGCAAATCTAGGGAAAAATTTCTTTTACGGTCAACTCTTTTCACCCTATTTACGGCTAACGGTTAAAATTTTTCAATTTTTACGGCTATCGACTAAATTTTTGGCCGTTTTACGCCTATCGGTTAACCCCATTGAGACCCTCATATATAGGGAGAGTACAGGCTGTCCATAATAACCATTAAGGGCTAAAAAGATAGGGCAGCCTCACTTAGGTTATTAATAAATGATTATATATATATATTTAAGGGTCAGGTACCGCACACGTCCACACACAGCTACACAAAACATTCACACAAAAAAAACGAGTAGAAAAAGAAACTCAAGACAGCAAAAGAAAGCTAAGTATACCGGTATTAAACAACGGAAAGCCATAATTTTATATTCTGTTTCATCTGTTGAAGAAGCACAAAGCTAATCGAAGATTTTGAGACTCAAAATACCGTAAAAATTTTCCCTCTACAAGGACTACAAGGCAAGCAAAGGCTTTGGAGGTACAGGTGAGTAGTAGCTATATTATTATACAGTGGCGGATCCAGACCTTCAGATAAGGGGGGGGGGGGGGGGGGGGCACCCGGTCATCCAGACCCTGAGATAAGGGGGGGCCCGGTCTCCAAAAAAATTTTTTCGGCCCTACGGGCGCAGCCTCAGATTGGTCTAAAAATAAGAGGGGGTGCGGGCCTCCCAGGCTCCTTCCCTAGATCCGCCACTGTTATATACAAAGTGGGCCGTTGACCATAGCCCTACTCCAATTTCCCAAAATATCATTTGCTTAGTTCGTTGGCACAAGCAAACCTCTTTGAGATCTTAACAGTGTCCATAGAATCCGCAATCGACAGTTTGCCGGGTATGCATAAGTAGGCAGTTGTTCAAACAAAGGCTAAAACCATCCTGCTTCATGGTGCTTCTTGAGTCGTCAGAGGGTAGAAAACGTGCGCCCTGGATGCTACAACTGGTGTTCAATAAAAGCTTAACATTTCCACTTGACCAATTTTGGGTTGAGAAACATGGCTGTGGTGGTGGTAGGAAAGGGGGGTGGGGGCAAGCTCCCCCTCCCGCTGCTATTTACATTAAAGGCAATTCCCTTTCAATCAAACAGCTATGACTGTGGCTGAGTTTGTCTGCATGGTAAGCTTATTTTGCATAGTATTGCCACAATTTGTAATAGCAATGACTATAAGAAACCTCCATTAAGCGGACTCCCAATTAAGCGGACACCCTGTCCTAAGCAGACACTAAGCCGGGTCCTGAAACGGAGGTCTGATATTTCCCTTTATAACAAACCCCTATTTTCAGCGGACACCTCTATTAAGCGGACGCAGACACTAAAATAAGTTGTATTTGGCTAATTTCTATTGTTAAAAACCTCTATTAAGCAGACACCGGACTGAATTGACAATAGTAGTGTTGGATTACGTCCTTGAAATACGTACTGAAGTCAGTTAATGTTTTTGCATTTACAAAAAAATTAAAGTTGGTAATGAAAGGTAATGAACTTGAACTCTAGATAGCTTCTTTAACAACATGCAACTTTTTCACAGTACAGAGTAACCGTTAAATGTTAATCGTTAACAAACATTGTGCAATTTTTAAAACCTCTATTAAGCCGTCACCCTCTATTAAGGAGACACTTGGGAAGGTCCTGAAGTTGCCCACTTAATACAGGTTTCACTGTAATTGATACAATAATAATGTAATATTAATGATTATAATTATTATAATTTAAATTGTTAGACAAAGAAATATTTTTAAACTTTCAGTATTGTGAACATCACTCATGTTCTTAAACTACTGCTGTAAATGATAACATTAACATGTATGACATGAAGTTTGCACAGAACTTGAGCAAGGAAAAAAACCCAATTTTCATCAGATACTGTACAGAACCTCTGTTAACCGACACCTCCTTTAAGCTTACCTGCACCTCTTACTAAAAGACACTTATCTGGGTTCACAGCAATTAATTGCTACGTTAAAATCTGCATTAATCCAAACTATTGTAATAATATTAAAGACATCTTTTTTTGGTAACAAACATCCATGTAGATCGGTCAAATCAGACCTAAAATTCTTTGCAGAATAGTTGCTCACATAATAGATCATAGCTATAGCAAATACTCCTCTCTCTATGGCAGTGGCGGACCTAGGGGAGGTGCCCGGGGGGGGGGGGGCTTATTTTAGACCAAACTAAGGCCCAAAGGGCCGAAAAACATCTTTTTGGGGAACCCGCCCCCCATCTCAGAGTCTGGATGACCGGGGCCCCCCTTATCTGAAGGTCTGGATCCGCCACTGTATGGGGCACTTCAGTTGAACAAATGCCTTTCACAAGCAGCATAATTCTGCAGTAATTTGGTCAACACTTTGATACTAAATAAGAAAGCAAATTAACATATAGAGGGAGAAAAGAGTATCGAGAGTGCACCAAAAATCGACCCATTGGTCAAATCACACAGCCAATAATGTACAAGAAAACTGAAGGGAAGTTTAATGATGATCAAAAAAGGAAAAACAATCTTACTGTTGAATAATTACTTTTCCACGTTTGTTTCTTCATGAAATTAAATAGCATCTGCTCTACTTGATCAAATGACAGAGCATTTTCTTTTTTTCAAGAATGACATGCCTTTACTGTAAAAGAAGTTGAACGAACAATTACAGCAGAAGAGGCTTTAAGGTATACTTATAAACTAATATTTAAGCAAGACCTCAAAGAAATCAGGGAGTGGGGATTATTTACAGAGAGGGACGGGCTAATGCAAATGGGAAGATACCATTTCCAAATTCTTTGGACTCTTGGCTCCCCTTTCAGTTTTTACAGGACATATTTTCAGGGTGCAAAGAAAATCATTTTTACAGCTTGCCTTTCGGGCAAGCTGAAGCTAGAGTTTACTAGCCCAGACGTCATTTTAAATAGCCCCAAACCTTTTTGACGAGCAGAATTGATTTCACAGTTCTTCTGTTATTCAAATTCCTCAAAAAACATCACATGCCTGTTGGGCAAGTTAAAAACAGAATTCACTTGCCCGATAGCAAAATCCACTAGCCCCGGGCTATCGGACACTACTTTCTTGTAGCTGGTCTAGATCACACAAAATTCGGCTTTTCTTAGTTTCAAAGTTTTTTGTTTATTGTTGTCATGGTATTATCGATTTTACCTAAAACTACATTTTGACAGATTTCAATCCATAGTCAATTACTGGTGAAAATGTTATAGCGATCAGACAAAGAAAAAAACACTTTTAAGGCGATTGAAAAATATCGGTATGGCCTCTAAAAAACTGTATCGAAACACCTTTTAAAAGGAGAACTCAACTACAAATCTTGGGTTTTCTGTGGTCCTAGGGTATTCTGTGGTACCAAAAAGTGACCTTACAAAAGTTGCGTTTTTGTCGTTCGTCTGCGTTTTCATCGCCAGCTAGGCAAAAACGACAACTTTTCCATGATACCCAAGACATCGCACAGATTTTTGATGAATGCTGAGAAATAAAAACACAGTTCTGGACTGTTTGCCAACGTGTTACAACTCTACCCGGCTGTGCAAACTATCTAGCTATTTGAAGCAAGAATGGTGCAGCTTGTTTTCTGTTTTTTGAGGTGACACCCTTCTGTTCCTCTGTTTATACAACATGGAATTTCGTTCTCAATATTTCTTGATATCAGAACATGGAACCTCCCTTGCCCAGCAGCGAGTACTTTTCCGTTCGCTTAAAGTTTTAGAACATGTACTATTGAGTATTAATTTTCCTTTCGGGGTAGCCTGCAAAGCATGCAGATTTTTGGCGTGTTATTCTTTTGTGGTTCGCAAGGTAAGAGACAACCACCGGCACTAAAGCTAAACAGAGGTCAAACGAGGAAATGATTAGGGAGGGGGTGAGGGAAAAAGGGAGAGAGAATTTTCGAATAGGATAGATCAAAAAAGACTTTAGGGCCATTTGACACCACAAATGATAAATAGAGTACTATAAAATAGGCGAAAATCGCAAAAAAAAAACATATTAAAAGCGATAAAATTTAAACGATCAAAACGAAGAAATTTAAAATAATTAATACATAGACAACCTCATAAATTATAATTTTTTACACTACACTAACCGCGACAATTGCCAAGGACAACAGAAGTGAAAAACAAAGTTAGAGCAAAAAGCCCCTGAAAAAGACGAAAAAACGTACGAAGCCGTCAGAGCATATTTAAACTCGAGAAAAATCGAAACAAAAAATAGGATTACTAGAATGAGAAGTGAACCAGAAATCAACCATGAGAAAAACCTAAAAACAGATCACAATATAAACTAACTTCAGCCACATGCCCGGACATTCATTTGTTTACTTTTGCCATATCTGCGAACGGGTTTAATAATTAAGTGTGCTCGACCAAGTTTCTGCTCTCAGTTGTGACTACGCGTGGATTCTGCAAACAAAATGGCTGTTTCCACCTGCCGGCATTGAAGGTTGAAATTGTTTATTGTGCTCGAAATTCTGCTGGTAGAACTTATTCAAGCCTAGGTAATTAAAAAATTATGAATAATGAAGAGTGAAACTCTTTACGAAAATATTATGGTTCATGCGCTAAGGTGTTAAATAACTTTCTTAAATAAAAGTCGAATTTTGTTTTCTTTTTATTCTATTTCTCTAACTCCAAAATTCTATTACTGTTCTATGTCTTTGCGTATGATCAACAACCCAAACTAATCAATACCTGTATAGCTTATACTAATAATAATAATAATAATAACGCGAATATTTATACAGGATAACCTATCAGTTCTAATAAAAAGAACTGTTATCAAAAGGGTCCTGTAATTATCTCATAATTAGCTAAAAAATAAAAAATAAAATCGAAAAAGGAAAATAGAATAAAATAACACTAAGAAATCTAAGATTTACAAATCAAAATCTGTAAAAATCATCGACTTACAAGACTGAAAAGAGTATGAATTATGGAATACTATTGAAAAAATTGTTTTAAATTACTCTTAAAAAGAAACCTAGAGTTTACAGTTCTTAAATGCCGAGGTAAAGTATTATAAACTAGAGCCCCTTGAAAGGCAAAACTTCTAGGTCCAAATTCTAATTTGGTTTTGGGAAGTTTTAGTGAACACCCATTGTTTCTAGTGTTAATGTTGTGTTCATTTTTTGTAAAATATCCTTTAAAAGGGGTACAGACATTATCCTGAAGACAATCAAACACAAGCTGGCAGGACTGCCTCTTTATTAAACTCTCCACTGTCTGGACTTGATAATTTCCACCAATGACTTTCTGACTTCGACGTTCAATGCTTTCAATTCGACTCTTACGGGAATGTGACCAACCTAGACCCAAAGTTCCACAGTACGTAAAAACAGGTTGAATCATTGCTTTGTAGATTTTCTCAGCACTGCTCTTGTCGATTAAAGGTCGGATTCTCCTGAGTAAATTAAATCTTCCAGCTGCTCTTTTATACATTTTGTCAAAATGTGATTCGAGATTTAAGGATGAATCCAAGTTTACACCCAAGTATTTATACGATGACGTGGTATTAATCAGTGTCCATTTACAGTCAAGGCTAGTTGTCTTCCATTCAATGCATTAAGCCTTTTGGCGGTAACAAAGATCATACACTCAGTTTTGCCCTTTTTTAGATTAAGGACAAGCTCATTATCACGAAACCAAGAAGACAGGTTGTGGCAATCTTCACTGAGATGCCTTTGAATGGATTCCAGATCTTTAGCAGCCGTGAAAATTACTGTATCATCCGCATAAGTGATGACTGAGGTTGACTGAAGAGGCGTATGCACATCATTAAAATGGATAGTAAACAATAGCGGACCCAATATACTTCCTTGTGGAACTCCAGAAAATATGGGATTGGCATCTGACAAAGCACCTTTGAATTGGACTGATTGCGTTCGAGAAAACAAATAATCAGTAAACCAATGAAGCTCCTTATTGTTAATTCCATAAGACGGCAACTTGTTAAGAAGGCATGAATGACTAACAGTGTCAAATGCTTTTGACAGATCGATAAAAACAGCACCCACGATGTTTCCATTGTCAACTTCTTTCCTGATTTTGTCCGTAAAATATGTAACCGCTAGTTCAGTAGAGCGTTTAGATCGGAATCCGAACTGGAAAGATGACAGCAAACCATTATTAGGTACCTACATGAGCTTTTTAGTTAAAGAAGACTAGCAAAATGTTTCTCAGAAAGTATCTTGAAACCACGCAAATTGATCATCACTTGCTTCTATTCGTTCACTTTGTTTACTAAAAAAAACAACAAAGGCTTAGTAATAAAAAATGGTTATAAGTGAGCTGTTCTCGATCTATATTTCATCTGTAGTACTACTGTAGTTTACTGTCAATTAATCCCATTACTTACAATGTATGAGGACATTATTAGGCTACTTCTAGTAAAAGTTGGAAAGTACAACGAACACCTTTCCAACAAGCACCAATTAAATTTAGAATAAAGTTCAGTAAAGTAGAACCCTTGAATATTACATCTAGAAAAAGGCGTCCCTTTCCTTTTTTGAAAGCTCGATCACTTATATTTTCTTCAGTGGAGATTTGTGAAAAAATTATGCATGAGTAAGATACTTCATTTTTAACCATACGACGCATAAAAGGAAGGAGGGTGTGGATGCGAAGAGTTGTCTCCGATAAATACGCGACGCTCTTTCTCTTTCTCTCTTGTTCCAGATAAGGAATAAAAACCGCCCATCACGCTGCTATCAAAACCGTGACAAAATAGAATATGGAGATCGCCAGAGATCTTGTCTTTTACCTTAGGGATTAAATACTACTCAAAAACTTTCAAAGTTTTCTTTTAACTTTTGAGGCTGGCTTTTAAAATAGTGTATTTTTTTTTATCTATACTGTTTTTAAATAAAAGGATGGTCGTGATGACTCATACTTGGGAGCGGAGAGCTTTTCATCGATGACTAAGCTCAAGTTCAGATCTTAAATCACCAGGAACTAACGACAGAGACGCAGAACGAAACATGAGTCCTAAAATATTCCCTCCTGCTTTACCATGCAGGTTGAACATTGTCCCTTAGCGATTTATTTACACTTCATATCATTAAAATTTCAAATTCTTTGTGTTATCGGCAATAAATAGCTGTTAACTTTCTGTCAACTGGCATTATTAAAATAGCAGCTCAGGGAACAAGTAATTTGCCTAGAAAAAAGTCACAAAACCAAATCAACTCCTTTGACTATTCTCAGTGTACATGTAAGTTCATTTGCGATAATTTGATTGTTAAACTAATTGATATCCTCTTGTCATGTTTATTCTTTGTCATCATATAGTGCTGTTTCCTGGAGGTCAAAATTATATTCTTTTTAAAGGTCAAATGAAGCAAAAAATTGACATATTTTCTTTTGTCGCTTTACCTTCACCAAACACTAAAATATTCCCTCCTGCTTTACCATGCAGGTTGAACATTGTCCCTTAGCGATTTATTTACACTTCATATCATTAAAATTTCAAATTCTTTGTGTTATCGGCAATAAATAGCTGTTAACTTTCTGTCAACTGGCATTATTAAAATAGCAGCTCAGGGAACAAGTAATTTGCCTAGAAAAAAGTCACAAAACCAAATCAACTCCTTTGACTATTCTCAGTGTACATGTAAGTTCATTTGCGATAATTTGATTGTTAAACTAATTGATATCCTCTTGTCATGTTTATTCTTTGTCATCATATAGTGCTGTCTCCTGGAGGTCAAAATTATATTCTTTTTAAAGGTCAAATGAAGCAAAAAATTGACATATTTTCTTTTGTCGCTTTACCTTCACCAAACACTAAAAAGAACCATCCTAAGTGAGATTTGGTAAAGATTTTTCTTCCCAAGCCTTTATAGAAAGATAAAAGATCAAAATCCGAGCATTTCCGAAAACTTCACGAAAACGTTTCTGAAATGGCCGCGTGATAGACTGGAGACTACGTGACGTCAATGTTGGTCTTTCAGGGCGGAAAAACGTTCTGCGCAAGCTTCTGCGCATCCCTTATCGCCTTCGTTTGTTTGTCTCGTTCTGCGAGAGTTCTGACTGAGACTAAATGAAATTCACGAGGTGCGAACGTTTGCTCCTTGTAAAGGCTTTTTTTTTGTTTTTGTTGTTGTTGTTGTTGTTTTTTCGTCACTTGAAAATTACTTTGGATTCAGAACAACCAATGTCAGAGTAAAAACAGATCATCCGTCAGTCTGATGAGGAATAAAACGTTTTGAACATTTCCAAAGAGGCTGGTATTTTCCTGATAATCGTGCATTCGATTTGTGAATTGATTTTGTGTCCAGTTCTTCGCCGTCTTTCGCCGGACTGAATTAAAACCCGCTTGTATTCTGTCATTAGTAGTTACGGTTAGTTTTTTTACATGCCCAGATTTATTTACCTTTGCAGAACCAGCTTTATCCTTGTCTTCAGTCGAAGAACCGTAATGCTAACGCTTGCGAGTGAACAAACTTGAGTGCTTAAAACTTCCTCGGAACTTTAGAAGGCCAGCAAGCTTACTTGAGATGAAAAGACTACTTTGATCATTTTTCTGTTGCTCAAATAATAATAGTCAGAGTTTTTTTCCTTTAGTTTTTTCAGTTTAATTACATAGTTTTGTTATCTTTCTGTACGCAAATTTTCCTTTCACTCGCTGTGAAGTAGCGGAGAACGACAACTGCCGGCAGTGACTCCAAAACAATCGACTCTTTGCCCGAGCTGGATTTGACTGAAGCAAGCAAAACAAATCCTTATGTGCAGTTTTCTGTATTTTCTAATGATTCAGTTTGCTGAGTTAAATTTGCTTGAATGAAGACCCTCGCATGGACCAGTTATTTATTACTCAAAAAAAGTAGCTAATCTAGCCAAGTAGTCGGAATCATGGCTTGGCTGCGAAGCTCGCAACTGATCTTTTGCTTTTAAGATCTTTTATAGGTAGGTTGTTTCCGTACAGAAAATTCACTTCTTCTTTGTCAGCAGTTATAAGAGCCTTAAGCCTTATGTTTTTTTTAAAATGAAAATTTGTTGCTTTGCAACCTTATTGAAGCTTTTTTAGTTCACTTAAGCTGAATTTTATGCATGATGGAATTGTTCTTTGCTTGTGGCATCTCTTTGCCAGCTTAAAGTGGCCTCTATGGTCCTTAAACTGACCTCAATCGGTAATTAAATCTTACACATAATTGGAAAGAAGTTTTTGCAATAATGTAACTTCAACTTGTTTGAAGGAAATCTTACTTACGCGTAGGTTTTTAACAGGTGTTATGCATGTTCAACTTGACCACACAAAGCAAAATTAATCTGCGCAAAACGATCAAGTTTAAAAAGCTATGGTTGCTTTGAGAAGATCTTGGGGAAGATTTACTAGATAAAGATTAACTCTTTTTCTGCCCACATATCAACGCCAAAACTTCTACATCGAGGATGTTGTTTATATTTTAGTGATCTGCGGAGCTAGAAATGTCCGATCGAGCGTGGGTTTTAAAATATCAGCTCGAGTGCGACAAAGTTCAGTGACTTCAAACGCATTGGGGGCAAACTTGAATTTCTTTGGGCAGATTATTATACAAAGATATTTTGTTTTTGTGTCCACGGCGGAGCTCCGGACCTTATATATCCAGCAAATTCCTTATATGAACACATTTTGTGAATGCATCTTGAAAAAAATCAGACTTAAGCACGCACATTTCCAGTACAACTCAAGGAAATTAGTAAATGTCGTTTAAGTCCGTTGTACTATGATGTATTCTTCGAGAAAATTAAATAATAAGAAGGTTATAACCACAGCTTGCAACTTTTGAATTTATGGCCGCACAAACCACTTCTGCGCCAAGTCGACTCAAAAAGCTCTGTTTTGAATTTCCCGCTTTTTTCACCTGACCAACATTGACGTCACAAGCTGTTTTTTCCGACAATTTTTCCGACCGCTCTACGAAGATAAGGGCCAAAAAACAGCAATTTTTAATTGCGAATATCTCGGAGATACTTGCTAGAATTGAGCTGAAACTTCATAGAATGTTTATTTGGTTCATATTAAACATATTTCCTTAGAATTGAACTAAAATAAAAAATTCCGAATTTTTGGTTCATTTGACCTTTAACCTTTTTATTTTCCATCCACTGAAAGCAAATTCAAATTTGGAGAACCGGGATTGTTCAGTTTCTAAAACTAGAAGACTGGTCAAAACAAATCTAGTAGTTGAATCAGCTCGAGAAGTGTAGGGGCCGCTAATCCAAGCCCTAAGATAAGTGGGGGGGGGGGGGGCGTTCTCGACAATATATTTTTCCCTTGCGAGCCCCAGCTTGGTCTAAAATATGGCGGGGAACATAATCCCCCGAACCCCTCCCCTAGATCTGCCACTGAGTTTTGTGAGTGCAATTTATTCTCATCATAATTAATACACTTGGGAGTATTCATTACTGTGGAAACTAAGAAATGTGAAGCTTAACGGGCCAATGGTTTTTCGGGTTTGTGTTTTAACCTCAATTTTTCGGTTTTTGATCTAAACATTTGCGACGCAAAGTTGCCACTTTTTAGCTACCTCACCTCGTTAACCAATCAGAGGGCCAGTTTCCATTTACCTTTAATATTTCTGGTTAATTAAGAACGCGGAAAATTCATCTACAAAGACGAAAAATTGAGGTGATATTATATGATATTATATGGTATTTTATGATATAGACACGAGTGTTTTACTGGAAAATATACCACTCGTAAAATTCATAAAATCTACATCCGTGACCCGAGTGGTCTATTTTCCATAATCTCACATGTGAGTTTATCGATGACGTAATTTCGGTAATTTCTCTCTTAGTCTATTATTTTATCGATGTCTTTTTGTCTATATAATAAAAAGAATATCACATGGCGGCTTGAAGATATGAATTTTATTTTCTCGTGGCAAAAACAATATTTTACTCACTCGCTACGCTCGTTCGTAAAATATTGTTTTGCCACTCAAAAATAAAATTCATATTTTGCGCCACCATGTAATATCCTCTATATATGATAGGATTCAAACAGGGATGACGGTGACGTGTTCGATTACCAAGCAATTGGGAGCTAATCGCTTACTCAAATCATCTCTTGATCTAGCTTTAAAAATTAAGGATCGGACCGGCGTAGCTATAGCGTAGATATATGAATTATTTATTTGAACAAAGTACGGATACTGGATTATACCTTATCCTCTTTTGATTATAATACATGTAAGATCAGTCAACGTAGCAATTATGTCATAAAGCCCGAAGAAAATATTTTAAATCATGACAATAGTAGCTAAACCTTACTTACCCAATTTGTGGATGTCTCTTTTTCACAGGACAGAGATGAATACTGTCTGCTCCATTTTTGTTGGATGGATAGTGCTTCTAATCGCTTTTGGTAATCTAAATGTTGTTGTTGTTGTTATTTTTTTGTTAGTTTGTTATTTGTTTGCTTGTTTGTTTGTATTTTGTAAAGGTTTCTGGCAACCCAGCAAAAAATAATGATGAATCAGAAAAGTTTCTCAGATTAAAACGATAACTTACAAATCAATTTGTTAGTTTGTTTTAATCACATTCTAATACAAATCTTATCTTTTAACTTACATTGACATAAAACATGGGAACTGCTTTTTTTTTTCAGTTTACAAATTTTTTAATCTGGTAAATTAATCTGTGTGTGTAAGTCTTCAGGAGTAGTCAGAATTCCCAAGATGAAGTACCTGTGGAAAGATCTATCCATGCTGAAGTTGTTGTTTACCAGCTTAAATAGCTTGAAAGCGAAGGAAGGAAAATATGCATCGTTGAAGGTGTTTCGATATAGTTTTTCGGAGGCCATAGCGATATTTTTCAATCGCTTTCAAAGTGATTTTATCCTTGTCTGATCGCTATAAAATTTTCAGCAATGATTGACTATAGATTGAAATTTGTCAAAATGTAGGTTTAAGTAAAATGGATATTACTATGACAACAATAAACAAAAAACTTTGAAATTGATGAACGCCTAATTTTGCGCGATCTAGTCCTGCTAGAGGAACTTAAAGTCTGGTGTTTAGCAAATAACCTCCTTAAGAAGTAAAAAATTCTGTTCGTTTGAATTCGACTAAAACGAAGATATATTTCAAACATTAAATTTCCAATAGCCGTGATACGTTTTAAATGACTCAAATTATTCTTAAGTAGCTGTGACTGCATTAAAGCGATCCAAAGTCAACAGAACAACACAGTGTGTGCTTTAATCTCACAGGAAAACAAACTTCGAAGACGCGTACAGAATTCGGTGACTTGGACCAAAGCTGGCCATAAAAAGCGATAGTTAAGCGATGGTATGTAAACTTGTCCCTTTACAACAGTGAGTCACACTTGAACTTCTACGTAGCTTGTATTAGACTTGTACCACAAGATGCACGATAGTTGTACGGTTTGTAAGGTTTCGAGAAACTAAAACAAAATTATAACTGAATATTCTTTGGAACGTTTTCTTTCTATTTGCAGTGAGAAAATATCTAAAGGCTTTTTAAAGTTCTATAAGCTTATAATCATGGTGGGCTGGCAACGGCCTTTGATCTTGCCGCTTTTCGGCTTTCCATGATCGCCCCAGTTAAGAAATCTGTCAATCATTCGACAACTGTAGCGAGCATGCGCGAAACGGGCTGGGAAAAATAACAAGGAGCTCATCTTCGCAGCGATTCGACAGTGTGAAGTGAATTCGCTTTTATAATTTTAATCTTGTTGGTCATTGCTTTCTTTCGACTTTGCTGTAGCCAATTTTTTTCCGCGGTAATGTGGAGCTTACGTTTTCTTTTCTTCTGGTCTTGCGTTTGTCATTACATGCGGTTTACTACGCTGAGAACGAGGCTAGTGAACATGTTCCTCGATGTCCGACCTTTTGACTATGTGTTTCTGTTTAGAAGACCCACAAGACTAAAAGAAGGGCCAGCTCTCCAATACGTTTGTAGAAGAGTTTATATTTTCAAGTGAAAGGCCCTAAATTAATTCTTCGCGATATTAAAAAAAGTGTCTTGGCTGTGGTCGAGTAAAAGAGTTGTCAGAGTTGTTTACGGTTTTACTACACCTTTAAGACGAGAAGAAATAATGATTGAGATTCTTAATTTTACATCCTTGATTGAGAACTTATCCTGGCAGAGTTGCGTTGGATGATTGAGTGGCATGGTCAAATCTCGTAGTTCATGTGTTTCTTTAAGTACTAGAAGCTAAATAAATTTTGCCAAGAGATCATTCTCTCTTGATTTTGCACTTGTTGATATGTTAAAGTTTCGTTCTTCGTGTGATTTAATTTAAACTTTACCGTAGTTTCTAACAAATGAATCTTAGGCAATTAAAAGGGTAATTATTTTTTGTGTTTGGAATTCGCTTTTCATGACATCAGTTATTACACTGCCTTCAGTTTGAGTTCTCATTCAAATGTGTTTTGTTGCAAACAAAAGAGGGAAAAATTATAAATTCCAAACACTACACTACCCCTTGGAACAAGATTATGGTTTAAAGAAGATGGGATTAGCTAGGTTCAGAAAATAAATGTTCAACTTTGCATGTTTTGACAAGGACCACATCTGGCTAAATATGCTTCAAAGGGAATTTATAAAGTCAGGGAAATGGTGACATTTCTATTTTTGCCTGTCCTTTGCCCACTGTGATCAGTTTTTGCCATACAGTTGCATGTACTTTTTAACACCTTTGGACATCAACCTGCCAGGTTAGTTTGTGTCTGTATATAAATGTAGTTAATGAAATCAAATCCTCTCAACTGGATATGAAAAACACCATAGGATGCCTTGGAAAAAAAATGTAAAATCATATTATTAAGATAACATATTTATTTGTAGTCAACTGAATATTGGAAACTTGTGTTGAGGCAGGCAAAAACATTTTTCAGAGACCATAAACATTCACTGACTTTGCTGTTACAACAAGTGATAAAAGGGTATTAAAATGTCAGATCACCTCCCTGCGGCTTTGCTGTTACAACAAGTGGTAAAAGGGTATTAAAATGTCAGATCACCTCCCTGGGCTTGCCCTGAAAGAGATTATGGGTGGCATAGTAGGACACATTGTTTATTTCCCTACCCTTTTTAAGCCAGGAGCCGTTATTTTATAATTCTGATTCATTTCATTTACTAATATACAGAATTAAGTTAACTTTTAAACTTAGAAACATGGAAAAAAAACTTGGGGAAAAATGGTGGTACCAAAAATGTAACTATAGACTGCTCTTCATCAACCTTCACAGCCCAAACAGACACCCTGTTCAAAACTCTAAAGGGTGAAATGGTCACCACCCTAAATCAGCAGCACATACCCATCTAGGCCAAGTAAGCCAAGGGTAGTATCATAGAAAGAACTGCTGAGGGGATTGGGCTTCAGAGACAATAACTTCTTTTGATGGTTGATAAAAAATCAATTTTACCTTGTTTGTTTTTGTCGTAAATCAAATTCATAACTTACACAAACAACTGAAGTTGTACATTTTTCAAGCTCCTTCTGATTCTCTTTATAAACTTTGCAAAACATTCAATTTTCTTTTTTTCTGTTTCTTGTACTTCAGTCCTTTGAGGGATTTTCTCAATGCATACTCCCTTTGATGTACTCACTCTTATTAGCCACTGGATAAGCCTCTTCCCCGCACTAAACCATTATAATCATTTCAATTAAAATTCAGAACTACAGTGTAATTCTTGTACAAACAATTCCAAGGAAATACTTGAAACCGAAGTCACTATCTAATACGAAACTACTAAATACAGTACTGCTGTTGGAAATTTATTGATTATCACTCCAATGATATTCCGGTGAAGGTTTTGAAGGTTCAGTAAAACCCTCCCAGCCTTCTATAATATTAAAAATATCTTTTACTGATAGACCCAGTATATGTGAAGCAAAGTGACTGGAAAATTTACTCTGGCTTTACTAAATTGGCCCTGTATTCTGTATTTTCCCCCATATATATTTGTTGTGGCTCCCGGTTTACAAACAAACTGACGAACAGCGAAGTAGAAAATTTGTTTAATGAACATTCCTATATGACTGTTGCAAGACTCATACTACTATAGTGAGCTCGTAGCATATGTTTAGGATAAGGAAGAGAGTTCTTAATACCGCTGTAGGTGGAAAAATATAAGAGATGGAGACCAGGCTGCTTGCTCGAAAATTCACGAAGCTTATAAATAAGTGAACTTGCAGAGATGCCGAAACACGATAAGTTTAGTCACCCAAGAGCTGTTCATACATCACGCCTCCTGATGTCCAAAAATTCCATTAAAAATGTTCTTGAAAACCTTTCCTTGATGTTTGGACGCGGGAAGACTCAAAACCGAGCAAAAACTCATCGTCACTCTCCATGTCTGCATTCTCCGCCATATTTGTTGATATTTGCTTTGAAGGAAAATGGTACTCAGTCTCACTCGGCCAAATTTCTTAACTGGGGCGATCATATAAACTCGGTTCCAGACCTCGATGCTAGCCCCCCGTGCTTATAATCAAACCTGATACTCGGTCAGATCGATCATTGTCTCAAATCTTACAAACGTGCATAAACTAAATAGCCGCATAAACTAAGCCCGACTTCGTTAAATTAAATATAAAAAAACAAACATCAAATACAATAATTACTCAGGCTTACCATTCGAGATGCTCTGAAAACTATTAAGTAAGGCCAGAATCGCTTCAGACTTTTCAACCCTCTTACGCATCAAGCAAGGTGAAAAACGAAAACGATGCCACCCGAAATCGGATTTCCGACTTTCACAAGCGACGTATTTCTCAACCAAAAACCCAATAAACAAACTAGCTATGAAGAACAGAAGACTCTTGATAGCAACAGAATTTCATTTTGTACATTCAGCGGAGAAAGACAGTTAAAAACATCACAAGTTGACACAAGACTCTGTCAGCTTCAGCTGTCAAAGTAAACAAGATTCAAGATGCTGCATAAATTTTCTGCATGAGCTCACCTGTCAAATTTTGACCAATCAGAGCATAAAAATTGGACGTAGAGCGTGACCAACGCGTGACCTTGGTGAGAAAAGGCAAAAGCAACTGGCATGTCTTCCCTGCCTGTAAAAACTGGCTGAATTTTAGCTTCCGAGGTCAGTTTGAAATCAAAATTTTAATAGTGCGACACATATAAAAAACAACATATTTCATATGAATTAAAGAAAATTAAACTTGAGCCTGCGATCATTTGAAAACTAGTAACTTGTCAGCGGATACCTTCAAAAAGATACTCGAGCTCGATGGGTCGACACCTGAGCCCGCGATACGGTCAGTTAATACCGGTCAGCGGATACCCTGTTTCGACAGCTGTCAATTGATCACAACATTGATGTACAATATGTGTGCAATATCAGTCTTCCTGTGCTACCAAACTAGCTAGAAAGTGTGAGATTGAACATTGGTTGTCCTATGGTGCGGACGGACGGGCGGGCGGGCTGCGGGCGGTGTACGGTCACGTGATTACCAAATTTTCTCGGATGGGTAGATTTACTTACCCATGGTGCTGCGCAGGCGCGCTTCGCGCGCCAGAGCTCCGCTAACAATAAACACTAGAAATACCTAGTAAGGAAAGGCGAACTAATATCCATGACTAATACATTTCAGTGTGAGTATTAGTCATGGAGGTATGTATGGTGCGCATTATTTTGGAAAAATTAGCATAACGTCAAAACAGTGAATGTTGCATCCTCGGAGACCCAGGGGCAGTCAGTCGGGTCGGGAGAAAAGGCAGGACGAAAGTTTTCAAGTACGGGCGAAAGAGCCCCTGGGTACCGACTCTCACCGAACTATTTCCAAAAATTCAAGCGGATGCCGCCTCCTGATTGGGCACAAAAAAATGCTTTGTATTATTGTGCCCAATCGGCGAACAGTTCCTCCTGAGTTCTTTCCGTGAGTTCGTACACGACGGCTATTGTCTCGCAACACTTGCCCGGTTCGTTCATCAAGCTTGTGCGTGCAAGAAAAACTTTTATTTTCTACTTTCCTAACCAGAAACGAAGGAACGTTTGGGATGCTATCAGCAGGAGCAATTTAATTTTCCCAGAGAATATTCTGTTTTTGACGGATCACAATGTATCGTAAATAATAGGAACTTTAAGACGCGGCGGCGACGAGAAAGTCAAATTAGCAATAGCTTCACAGGGCAAAACAACAACTTTGCACGTGCATCACGCTTTTTTGTACATTTCTTTGCCGTCAACTGCACGACTACCTGTGAAAATGCCTAATTTCACGTTTTGTGAAGGACATAAACAAGCAATGACAAAATTCATTCTCTTCATGAACTTGGATGGTTGAATTCAGCGCCAGAAGAGTCAGCGCTTGCATTTGACAAAGTAAGCCAGTTGGAATAATCACGATAGAGACTGAAAAAATGTGAATTCACTTTTCCTTGCCACGTGGTTGTCAGCCGTCGTGGTATCTTTTAATATATAGATTTAGCCAGGGCTAAAAGCGAAGCTCCCGTTAATTAATTCATAATTTAACTCAAACAATAAGATTAGGCCTGGAAAACAAATAGACCTATTCGTGTATTGTATTTGCATTAGCTGTAGCATCATAATGTGGCATTCACCAGTCTCTCCAACATTGCTCCATCAGAGAGACTATGAATAATTGGACAACACCGAAATATAATTTTAAGAAACACATGCGCCACGATAGTCCTTGGCGGCAGCCAATTTACACGTTGCATTCCTCTGTCTAAAAGAGAGGCCAAAATAAAAATCAGGCCGGATTTTTTGTGTTCGACAAGTTTAGTTTACTAGTAAATCTTGGCGACAAATCTGGTGGCGTGTAAACCAGCCTTTTAAACATACTTTTTCTCATCACGTCTCAGGTAAACAGTACACAGACCTCGGACAGAATTTGTTCTTTTTTGCCCTATTTAAACCTATAATTCTGCAGTTTTTCACAATTTTGCAAGAGAATTTGCACTCATTCAATATCCACGACGATCAAAGCACGCGCTTCCTTTGCACAACAAATTATAGCATTGAATTAAAAAACGTTTTCTGTTAGAAAAATCTGGTCCTATGTGATATGCGGGGTAATAATTATGGGCTTTTAATGAAAACGATAAAAAAAATTCCCAAAATCATTTTTCGGCCAGCCGGACGGGTTCTCACTTTTGACAGGCACCAAATTTGCAATGCGATTAATAGAGTTACCATTATTTACGCTTCAACATGATAGAGAAATTGTTATGTTTAGGTTTTATTTCCCTTTATTCATTAAACTGTGTATGATTTTGCTATGTGCAATCTTTAAAAGCGAGTGGTATTTACGCGCGGCGTTTTGAGTATTCCTACATGCGATGTTTATGTTCGACTGGAAACAACCGGTGCAGCGATGAAAATTGCGAGAGGGACTACTAACAATCAATAAAATAAGTTTAATTTGGTGAAACATGTACACAGACAATAATTTTTTTTCGAAGATAAGTATTGAGAGTAAAGTGTCTCAGAAAATCATGAGTCAGGCAAGCATAAGCTTATTTATGTTTTAAGCCGGCTTCCCGGTGTTCGCTCTTTTTCAAGATGAACTCGAGGCAAGAAAATCACTAAGAGCTTTCTGTTTACAGCCAAAATCATAACTAAATAATGTTCGGAACCTTTTCTTTGAATTTGCGGGTCGAAAAATGTCTAAAGGCTTTTTAAACCTGATACTATTTTAGGTTAGATCATTGCTCGTGTTTTAACTTAAGCCACATAAACCATACGCTCGACTTCAGGAAACCGAAAAAAAAAAAACATCAAAAACTATAATGGCTCAAGCTTACCAGTCAAGATGCTGCTTCTGAAGGTCATCAAGTGTTCCAGAATCGCTTGAGACTTTTCAACCTTCTTACGCCTCAAGCAAGGGTAAGTGAGTAAGCTCATTTTTGAAAACGATGCCATCCGAAATCGGATTTCCAATGACTTTGACAAGCGGTGCATTTGTCAACAAAAAGCGCAATAAACAAACCAGCCACGAATTACAGAAAAATCTTGATAGCAGCTGTATTTCATTTTGTACACCAAGTAGAAAAAGACAGTTTAAAACATCACAAGATGACACAAAACTCTCTCAGCTCCAGCTATCAGTAAGCAAGTTTCCAGACACTGCAAAATTTTCCGCATAAACTCACCTGTCAAATTTAGACCAATCAGAACATAAAAATTGGACGTAGAGCGTGATCAACGCGTGACAGTGAGAAAAGTCAAAAGCGATTGCCTTCCCTGCATGTAAATGTAAAAGCCGGTTGAATTTTCGTGTCCGAGATCAGTGCGAAATCAACATTTTAAAAGTGCGGCTCATGAAACACGACTTATTTCATATGCATTTTAAAAAAATTGAACTTGAGCCTGCGATCATTTGAAAAGAAGCAACTTGTCAGCGAATATCTTCAAAATATTTCTCGAACTCAGAGGGTCGATACCTGAGCCCGCGATATGGTCAGGCGATACTGGTCAGCAGAAACACTGTTTTGACAGCTGTCAATTAATCAAAACATGGATGTACAATATCAGGTTGCAGGCTCCCAAACTAGCTAGAAAGTGTGAGATTAAACATTGGTATGCCTGTGGTGCGGACGGACGGAAGGTCGGGTGGTCGGTGTACGGTCACGTGATTGCCGAACTTTCTAGGATGGATAGATTTTCTATAAAGCTATGGGGCTTCGAATTGAGCCCGTGATCAAATAAAATATCAGTGCAAAACTTTAAACACTACGTGAACTCAATAGATAGAAAAACGAGCCCGCGATCCACTAAGGTGATGATTGTCAGCGTATACTCTAGTTTGACAGCTGTCAATTAACCTTCATTAGAATGGCGAATATTCGAATTAACAGACTACGAGTGTGAGTAGGACATTTCCGTCCGGCATGTAGTGGAAAATGCCAGATCGTGTACCTGAGCGAATCTGAGCCCTCGTTATGAGTTTTCTGATAGCGGTCTGCACATGTCCCATTTTGACAGTTGTCAATTGACCTTAATTTGGCCTACCAATGTAACTTTAAACGACTGTCAGCCAACTGACAGCCTTGCCTGGCGTAGTTTCGTTTTTATGTTGAATTGGTAAGTGTGACATATTATATCAGCTTATATATAGGGGCAAAACGACTGGTCTTTTATCTGAGCCCGCGAGACGGTCATGTGATAATTGTCAGCGGATGTCTGATTTTGACAGCTGTCAATCTAATCGTACTCATACCGGTGGCTTACATAACTAAGAGGCTAGTCAAGTTGTGCAAGATCTATTGTGACATTTGACATCGGCTTACATGAAGTGTGTGTGTACGGACGGGCGTACGCTACGTCATAACCAAATTTTCTGGGATGGATAGTTTACCAAATTTCTTACCCATGATGCTCCGCTGCGCGCGCGCTTCGCGCGCGGGAGCTCCGCTAAAAACTCCCTAGTATTTACGCAAGACGCGCGACCGATGCACGCGTGAATACCTGTTGTAAGCTCAAGCTTGTATTTTTGGAAAAGCGTCTTTGTTTTCGGGCAGACAATATTTTGAAATCTGATGGGGATTTTATATCAAACTGAAAGTTTCCTGACTGCGTGCATTTCTTTGGTGCATGAGCCAGACAAGCCGTGATCGAGACAATAGCCGTCGTGTACGAACTCACGAAAAGAACTCAGGAGGAACTGTTGGCCGATTGGGCACAATAATACAAAGCATTTTTTGTGCCCAATCAGGAGCCGGCATCTGCTTGAATTTTTGGAAATAGTTCGGTGAGAGTCGGTACCCAGGGGCTCTTTTGCTCGTACTTGAAAACTTTAGTCTCGCCTCTCTCCCGACCCGACTGACTGCCCCTGGGTCTCCGAGGATGTGAATGTTGTAACGCAGATTTTTGACCGGTTCGTATAAAGGTAGGTTTGTCTTGAAATTTCAAGGTGCTGCAGTGAATCAATCTTACTGAAAGTTTCAGACATTTTTATATACATTATGAATATTATGTGAAGAGATTTAAAAAAAAACTCGTTCGAGTTGTTTCGGAGATATTCAAGAAAGCGCTAAAAGTCCAAATTCTGAATGAAGTTGCACTTAGACAGATGGTGAGAAAACACCGGGGTTAGTTTTTAAGATCGCAAGAACGAAAGTACACCAAAATTTCCTAGCATCAAAATATGTTATCAAGCAGCATTCTGACACTACTTAAGAATAATTTGAGTCATTTATAACGCTTTTATTAAATAATCTATCACGGCTATTGAAAATTTAAGGTTTGAAATATATTTTCGCTTTAGTCGAATTCAAACATACAGATCGTTTTACTTCTTACGGAGATTGTTTGCTAAACACCAAACTTTATATTAAGTTCCTAGTGTTGGATTTTCAGTAGCAGATTTAAATTTAGATCACACAAAATTCGGCTTTTCTCAGTTTCAAAGTTTTTTGTTTATTGTTGTCATAGTAATAAAGATTTAACTTAAAACTATATTTTCACTCAATCCATAACCAATTACTGGTGAAAATTTCATAGCGATCGGACGAGGAAAAAACCACTTTTAAGGCGATTGAAAAATATCGGTGTGGCCTCTGAAAAACTGTATCAAAACACCTTAATATAGAACGAAAATGACCAAAGCGGTCCTCAAAAAGTAAAAAGGTCATCCTGTATACAGAAAAATTATTGGAACATTTTTATGAATTGTCGCCATTTTTTATCATTTTTATTTTTACTTACCGGGAGAAGAAACGAAAGGTTTCTTTGTTACAATCCCCCAAACTGGCCGAACCGATCTGGTGCAAAAATTGGTTGAAGAAGAGATAGGTCTTAATTTGAACGACCGACAACGCCTTTACCTCTACGGATGCTGGTGTGGACGAGGAGGACACGGGATAGTTTTGGACAACATTGATTAGTAAGTAAAATCTGCCATAAATTTCAATGAACACTAAATAAATAATGATAATAAAAAAAAACAAATGATTGTTAAAAGGTAATGGCAGCGAACACATTTCTCTATTGAGTCTGGCTACAATGACTGGCTACGGCAGCAACCAGAATTATTCTTTGGCGAAAAGGATTGGAATGCGGTGCAACTACAAATGTTAAAAATACAAACCACACTGCACTGAATTCTATATCTTGTCCTCCAGAACTATCTGGTATGAAACACTTGAAAATTTTCCTTGATACAACACCGGACAAAACTGTTAAGATAGTTCCATCTGTTTGCTAACTTTTGCGCCATACTACGTCTCCTCTAAAACGAAGAATGAGCAAGTCCCCTCGTCACATGGTATTTTGTTTTGGTCTAAAAACCAAATAACGGCCATGCTATCCTAAACAGCTTTGGATATAAGGGAAGGGGGGAAATCAAGCATTCATTTGGCGATGGTTTCCATTTCTGCCAGGATGACGGGAAAAATATCGAATATTTTTGCAATGTGTCTAAACAAGGTTTGTCCGAGGCTGTAGATTTCTCTTTTTCTAGTGTTTCATAATTTGTTCCTTCGTTGTCAACTTTTCAACAGAAGGTGCATGATAATCGAGCCTATTGTCAGCTTAACTCGGTGTCTTACATCTATGGGGAAACTGTAAGGCGGCCAAAGAATCCATCAGTCTTTGCTCGATAATTGCTGCAACTTGAAGTTAATGCCAGGTTATGGTGTTACTGAGTCGACTAGTTCTGATTCATTATGAGTACGAGTAATAATAACAGTACGTAGAGGGGAAACGAAGCTTAATAACTAAAGACAGCTGCGGTTGCTTTGAGCGTTGTATGACCATCTGTGGAACTGGAGCTTAGAACGCTTTAGATATTTATTCATTTATTTATTTCTTTTTTTCTTTACTTAAATTTATCCTCAAGCTCTTACTTTTTGCTCCATCTGTTTTAAAACATTCCACCCTTTTATAGAGGGTTTTCACATGACGTCACGGCGTCCATATTGGTGTCCCAAAACAATGAAACGGCGCCCATGTTGGTGTCCCAAAGTCGTCCTGTGGGAGTTGAACTCCTTTGTTATGGAAACGCTTTCTTTTGTTCCAATAAATTTGCATAGATGCTGGTCTCGTGAGTGAAAACACTCTATACTTGTGCACAAGCTTATGTAAACAACTCTTCAAACGGAACTTTTTCATTCCATTAACTCGCGGACTATTCTGCTTTGAAACTTGCCAGAGAATTATTCCGGCCACATTCACGGTCATTGTGGTGTTGGTACTATACTCCTCTCTCCTCCACAGACACACCCGCTGGGTACCCCAATAAAAATAGCAAATAATCGAAAAATAGAAAGAGCGCGGGGGACGATGGGAAGAGAGAACATCGTGTCTCGCGCGCTTTCTTTTTCTTTCGCCCCAGCCTCCCTACAACACAAAGAGGCCTCTGTGGAGGAGAGAGACTGTACTCTGTTTGTGTAAACTTACTACATTCACAGGTGATAAAGACAGATTGGATCAATTTAGGTTTTTAAGAAACTGCCCACCTACCCCTCCCCTAAGCCATCATTTTGCCCAAAGTGAGAACAAAGAGTTAATGTTAGCTTAGGGGATGGGTAAGTGGGCAGTTTCCCGAAAAATCTAAATTTATGCGACAGGTTCAGGTTTCTGAAGAAAACATAATTCCGGTATTAGGGTCACCTACACGACCTACACTGGGGAGCCAACTGTTCCTACATTTCCTTACAAAACTTAATAAACCGTTTACTAAAGAAACAAAGAGTTGGCTCGATCACCCTCCTAGCCGAGCCAGCTTTTCTCCATATAAACTTTGGGTCACCATCACCATCACTATCATTATCGTCATCATCGTCACCTTCGTTGTCGTCGTCGTCATCATCATCATTAGTTGACTTAGTTTCTTTCTCAAGTTTTTCTACTATTTTTTTTTAGCTGTTGTAAAGTTCATGATTTTTGTGAGAACTACCTAACAGACAGAGACAAATGTGCAACAAAGCGTTCAAACATCGACTTGGCCTTCCAGTACAACAACGCCACCAAAAAATGTAGTAAGTGCATTTTGTGATTGATGTTTCAGTTATGACAGATCAGATGGAAAAAAAGTTGAGGGTGCGTTTCTTTACTAAAATCCAAGATCAGATCAAAAATCCCGATCATTAGGATTTTTGGTTGAGAAAGTAAAGATGTATTCAAAAAGGGATTAGTTTTCAACAAGAGAGGATAAAGGGGACAGAGAAGGCATCCCCCATACACACCCTATTCCATAGGTAATTCGTCTCGAGTTATTTTTAGAATCGGGATAAAGTTACCTCGCGCGCTACGTGGATGTTTCGTGGAGGTTTCGTATGACTAAGCGCCATGCAAAACATGTCGGGCGAAAGGCAATGAAAGCGTAAAGAGATCGAGAGCATTCCTGAATATTGAAGCGAAATGAGTCGTCGCTCACTTGGGAAAAGGGAATCGCTGGACTCTTTGATAAAGTTTACTCGAAGTTGTCGTAACCTCAGCGCTTTAATAAAATGAGAAATTTCGCCGGTTTATTAAAAGCGGTCGTTGGTACAATAAACCAAGTAGCAAGGAATATTCATGTACATGTAATTCGTTTTACAAATTTGAATTTTATTGTAGTTTTTTTAAGCTGTTAAGCGCTGTTGATCAGTGAATGTAAATAGCGCTCTAGAAGTTATCAAATTATTATTATTATAGAACGACAAGTGTTATTTTTGTTGAATAATAAAAGACTAATAAAAGAATAAATATCAAACCAGAAATTACTCTCTTCAAACTGTAAATTATAAATGATCCTGAGAGAATATTCACTGAGTTAAGGATTTCCCTGCTGTACTGTTAGCTCTATACAAGAGAGTAAGGGCGATTCTTTTTTAATTTCCGTTTCGCTAACACAGCTTTAGCAGAAATCTCTCTTTAGTCGTTTTCGTAGACAAAACGAAAAGCAATATTGCTCTCCGCGTCTTCCGCCATTTTTTTCTGCCTCAATTGGTGAAGGACGCTTGGCTCTGAGCGTGGGTCATTCACGCGGAACACATTCTCGCTCTGTGATCGGCTGTTGTCTAATCCCCCTTGGGATCTGTGGTCTTAAAAATAACTCGAGACGAATTACCTATGGAATAGGGTGTGTATGGAGGATGCCTTCTCTGTCCCCTTTATCCTTTCTTGTTTTCAATTAATTCCATAGAAACGACCTACAATAACGACGGTATCCCGGAGAAAGAATAACACGGCTGCTGACTAAGGTTGCAAGTCTGCTGCTATTTCATTGTATTCTGGACGGTTAGCTTTAGGATACTCAGGGGCGAATCTAGGGGGAGGGTGCAGGGGGTGCGCACCCCCCCTCCCTGAGATGACCTGCGGTTTTCTAATACAACTGGTATTCTGCAAAAAAAAAACTATGTGGTTTATTGGTGTTGAAGTAGAGCAAGAGACAAGTGCACCCCCTCCAAAAATAAATCCTGGATCCGCCCCTGGATACTGCTTTAGATTGCCAAATGAAGACGATGTATTCTCGAAATAAGACATGTGTTGGAAAAATAAAGTCTTGCAAGACGCGAAGGCGAAGTTGAGTAGAAGTTTTTTCCTTGTAACTAGAACAATGCAGGTCCTGTTTGTATTGCGATTTTACCACCCCGATAAAACGGATAAAATCGATCGTTTAATCCATTATTCCAGTTCAAAAATGGCCGTAATGATAAGCAGTCTTGTCAAAAAGCTGATGTATGTATTAAAATTGTTTCGAGTTACCGCTGGCAATATTCACTCTTTTCAGATCCGTAGTAAAGAAACGTTTCGGATCATATATCCAAAGTATCCGGTACTGGATATGATCCATAAAATCCACCTCCGTTGTGGATCATTTGGATCAATAATTCTTTTTTTGATTTAGTAAAGAAACGAAATATCCGTAATTGGATTAAAAATTCGGATTAGGATTTTAGTAACGAAACGCACCCTGAATTGTTATATAGCTGAATTTTTTTTCCCAACAGCGCGCGCTTATACATATACACGCGTAATCGGAATCCGATTTCAATCATGATTAATTTATTTAAAGTGAAGGGTGGTTGGCGGATCGGATCTCTCTCTGTACTATAGAAAGGCGAAAATAAAAAAAAACAAAATGAAAGAAGATAGGTTTACAGGCACGTATGCGAAACACACGTCACATGTGGATCTTATAAGAAAGTGAAGGGGGCGCTCCCTTAATTGGCCTAAACGGGTAATTGCCGCTGAGCGACGAAACGATTTTTGGTTCTTAGGGTCTTGAGTCTCAACGAGAGTATAAAATTTCGCCATTCAGTGTCTTGAACAGGAAAGACTTTAAGTGAGTGTAAAGGTTAGAGATGAGCGGTCTACGTTTGTGGAATCCACATTTTTTAAATTTTTTTTTCAAATAATGTAATTCTATGATGTCACTTTGAAACTGGTGTCAGTTCGAAAGGACCCAGGTTCATAAAATAGGGCGTCTTGTGTTAAAGGGGTTAAGTTACGAGGATATTTCTGTTTTAGGTTAATTCTGTGCTTAATTCATTACTCAGTGCCTTTACCAATACACAAAATGCTCATGTAGTGTTATGAAGAAGATATTAAACAAATTTCATCAGGGAACACTAACCACAATAATATTTTGGTGATTTGTACAGGCATTGCAGTAAAATTTGAAAAAGTCGGCCCCATGTTTTCAAGTTTTAATCCATGCCAATCCTTACCATCCGTAACAACAAACGACAGGAAACAGTTTCAGTACCCAAATGTAGTCTTACAGAACAAACCAGGACCTTTTTTAGGGGAATTAAATTGATGCGAAGACATGTTTTAGCTTTGAAAAAAGATAGTGACTAGCGTGACAAAGTCTCTTTAAACAGGGCAGGGCTGTCTTGATTTGAAGGGCTCGACGTCGCATTTCGACCCAAACTTCTCTTAAACGTATCAGCCCCCCACCCCCCTGGGCTCATAGGTGATCTTGATGCTCTTTACAAAATTCTATGTAAGTCAGTAGTTACTATAGGTAGTCTCACACGCAGGCGTTTCATGAGAAGTCGTATTTCCTCCCCTCTCATGCACATTCTGGGTTTGTTAAGAGAAAGGAAATAGGACTGCTTTGAAAACGTTTAGTGGGAGGGACTCGTAGTTAGAGCGTCTGCACTATTTGAATCCCACCAGAGACTCAAAAAGATGGCTTCTTTGTTTCGCACCCGGCGATCATAACATATTTCCCGACATTTTCTTAGAATTCAAGATTTTTAAGCTTACCATAAGAAACCAATTCCACAAAAAATATAATAGAGTAGAGAGAGATGCTGCTAAAGGTCTCTAGTCTAAAAGTGGTTACACTCTATACTGAGGGTAAATAGAATTATCATTCGTTGCAAATTTTTCTCCTTTTCACTGGACGAGAGCCCACCACGTGACTTGCAAAAAATGTCTACAAATAATGGTCTGCTCATGCGCAATGTCGTCCAATTTGTTTGACTGCAAATAATATTCTGCCCATGCGTAAATGACACCACGCTTTTCTCCTTCTTGCGATCGCTTGACAGATCGCTTGGCTTCCCGAACATATTCCTTTAAATAAAACTCGGTGATCGAATAATAAAACAGTTATTGTACTCGGTTATCGCAAAATATCGTGATTTGTCAGTGTCTCACGATGTTTTGCTCAACCCTCGTTCAATAATTGTTAATTACCTATAACTAACCCGAGCCTACTTATACTTGCTATTATAGCTCCAGTGAGTGGATATGGTACAGATGACATAGAAAAGGCGAAGTGTGGATATGCCACATGTCTCTGCGATATGGAGATGATTCGATGTTTTAAACACTATAAGAAAGACCTCGACTTGGATAAGTACCACGGATGGGAAGGACTTCAAAAGAAATCATGTGCTTTCAAAGGTAACATTTTCTTTATGATAAAGGGCTTTTTATATTGATTCATTCAAAATACTTTGCCGTTTCTATTTGGCTTAAAACCCCGGGATAACTCTTCAAACCAAGTTGGCGCTATCCAAAATTGTGGAAGACGGGAGCAAAAGGGCAATATACAATTATTACGATGGTATATTGCCCTAATATACAATCGCGTGAATCTCTTTTCCAGACAGCAGTGTGGCGGCGGCCTAGCATTTTTGGTGTTTAGGTAAAAAATAAGAGAGAGATAACAGCTATCCCATCATGACATTGGAGGGATAACTGACTAAAATGAACGGAATAAAATTAATGCAAAAACACGCAAACGTTATTGCTCGATTGATGTCATGGTTGTGTGCCGACTGAAAACTTTCAGTAGCCTTAAACTTTCACGTGATCCTATTCAGACAGGGCTCATAATTTCCAGTATCCAGGCATTACTGGATTAAAACAATGACGTAATATGCTTTTACTATGATGTCATATATGTATTTTTAATTTTTCTTAATGCTACTGTAAGACAGGAGCCTGGCACCTGTGTAAGAGCACTGAGACTTTGCATAATAATCTAAATATAATATATAGATTTAGCCACAGCTAAAAGCGAAGCTCCCATTAATAAATTTATAACTTAAATCAAACAATAATTTTGTATTCCTCAAATCAGTTAACTTAAAGGGACAGTGTCCCGATTATGCGCACGCGCGAGCGTCATCTGTTTTTTCTTCAAAGTACAATAGAACTGTCAAATTGACTCGACAAGATTTCCTACCGGACCGCACCGCCGACAGAGATTTGTTGTTTATATTCTCAAGTAATATTTTACACTTTCGAAGAAGTCTTTCGTCTTATATAAAAATTTGGCTCGCGGTTCGAAGACTTATCGCGATTTTATCGCTAGCTGGGCCGCCTCGCGACCCGAAAATCTCGTTCCGCTCGCTTTAAAAACATATTTTCTAATTTTAAACTCGTGTCAGAGGTCAATCGCTCCAAGTCCAGTAATATCTGCCTGATTTGCTCGCGTTCTAGCCTCAAACGTTTGAAAGACATACATGTGACCTTTGAGGGAAAAGCCAAGTTATTTTGGAGTGAAAAAAATCTTGTATCGAGTTAATATAGCCTTATTTGTACACCAAAAAAATAGTCTTCGGTCACATTTAAGAGCAATAATGGCTCTTGATCACAGTAGATAAGGCGTGGAAAACAAATTCTTGGAAAACAAATCAGGCCGAATTGTTTGCGTTCGACAAGCGTACAAATTCTTGCCAATAAATCTGGGTGCGTGCAAACCATTCTTTTATTTTTTTTTTAAAAACCACATCTGAGGAGAAAGAGTACTATGAGGCGCTGTTTTTATCATGCAGACCTCGTACAAAATGCAGTATTTCACAATTTTTCAAGAAAAATTGCATTCATTCAATGCTCAGGACCATCGAAGCACGCGTGGACTTTTAATTAGCGAAAACGTTCAAAAAATGTCCAAAATCACCTATACGGCCAGCCGGTTCTAACTTTTGACAAGCGCCAAATTTGCCAAGAAATTTTAAAAGAGTCACGCTTCAACGTGATAAAGAATTTATTGAGTCTATTTTTTATTAACGGTTTTATAACCATGTGTAATCTTAAAAAGCGTTTGATACGCTTGGCATTTTGAGTAATCCTACAAGCGATGTTTATGAACACCTGAAAACAAACGGCAAAGCGATGAAAATTACACTTTTGAGACTACCGACAATCAATAAAGAAATATAATTCGGTAGAACATTTACAGAGACAACAATTTTCATTCACGAAAACAAATGAGTATTTAGGTGTCTCTAAGAATCCTCAAGTCTTCACTAGTAAGCTTAAAGATTAAGGTTGTGTTTTAAGCCGCCGGTTTCCCGATGTTTCCTTTTTTCAAAGATGAACTCACGACAAGAAAATCGCTCAAAGCTTTCTTTCTACAGCCAAGTACAGCCAAAATTATAACTAAATATTCTTCGGAAATTTTTTCGTTCTATTTACGGTGAATTAATATCGACTAAAGGCTTTTTAAAGTTCTGTAAGCTTAAGCTTATATCAAACCTCATACTAGGTCAGATCAGTGTCTCAGTCAAATCTTAATACAAACGTGCATAAACTAGCTTCATAAACTGTGCCACTGGACTTCATGAAATTAGATATAAATACAATAATTACTCAGGCTTACCATATTTTGAGATGCAGCTCCTGAAAGCTAGCAAGAAAGGCAAGGATCGCTTGAGCCTTTATAATTCTCGTACGCATCCAGCAAGGTGAAAAACAAAAACGATGCCAACCGAAATCGGATTATCGGCTTTGACAAGCGACGCATTCTCAACCAAAAACCCAATAAGCAAACCAGCCATGAATAAGAGAACACTCTTGATAGCAGCTGTATTTCATTTTTTACATCCAGTGGAAAAAGACAGTTAAAAACATCACAAGTTGATTCAAAACTCTGTCAGCTTCAGCTGTCAAAGTAAACAACTTTCAAGATGCTGCATAAATTTTACGCATGAACTCACCTGTCAAATTTTAACCAATCAGAGCATAAAAATTGGACGTGGAGCGTGACCAACACATGACCATGGTTAGAAAAGGTCTTCCCCGCCTGTATTTTAAAAAAACTGGCTGAATTTTTGCGTCTGCGGTCAGTTTGAAATCAAAATCGTTATAGTGCTGGGCGATACTGACATAAACACAACATATTTGATGTGAATTAAAATTAAAAAAAGTAAGCGTGAGCCTGCGATCATTTCAAAACGAGTAAATTTTCAGCGGATAACTTCAAAAAAATGCTCGACCTTGATGGGTCGACACCTGAGCCCGCGATACGGTCAGGTGATACTGGTCAGCGGATACCCTGTTTTGACAGCTGTCAATTGATGACGACGTTGATGCCCATTGATGTGCAATCAGCTTTCTCCTGGGCTCCCAAAGTAGCTAGAAAGTGAGAGAGTAAACATTGGTATGCCTGTGGTGCGGACGGACGGTCGGGCGGGCGGTCGGTGTACGGTCACGTGATTACCAAATTTTCTCGGATGGGTAGTTTACCACATTTTGTTACCCATGGTGCTCCGCTGCGCGCTTCGCGCGCGAGAGCTCCGCTATTATTATTATTATTATTATTATTATTTTATTAACTAATTAATTAATTAATCTACATCAACTTTGCCCTCAAAGGCAATAACACTTAAACATAAACAAACCCTTTTTTAAGGAAACAAGCAAATTTTTAAAACATGGTTGTCAAAACTCAGTTGCAATGGTAATGACAATGTTTACGTGCACGTTGCGGTGAAATTTTTAGGAGAAGTCACTAAATTTGGTGGTGATAGCTTAATCGATTTTAAAGTTATTTAACTTTTTCGTGAGTTGGGGGGAGGGGGGGGGGGGGAGGTCGAAAGCCCCCTTCCTGTGTGAATAGTGTTAAGGCGTTTTTATGTTTTTGTTTACAGCACGCGGAGACATATGCTTTAAAGATTCTTGCTACACATTTGCGCCAAGGGGAAATACATGGCCAGAGAACAGAAAAACCTGTCAAGACAAAGGGGGCGACTTGGTCGCTATGGAAGAAGAAGAAGAGTGGCAGTTCGTTAATACAGAAATTCAGAAACGCACCATTCCGAAACCCATGGAATATCACATTGGTTTGTTAAAAGAGGAAGGAGTTTGGAAGTGGGTCAATGGACGACCACTGACAATTAACAAGTCGCAAAAAATAGAGCCAGATTATCGGCAGTCGTCTGGTGATGGAGATGTGGCGGTAATGTCGAAGGATTACCCTGAATTCACGCAAGGATTGTTTAGTGACCTCGCAAAAGATAGAAAGAGACCATTTATATGTGAAATACCAAAAGGTAAGAGGAGTGAGCCAAATTTATGAGTAGTATTAAGACGTTTCTTGAGAAGTTGACCTTCTGTATCTTAATCTAATGCAATATTGACAGAAAAAACTTTGTTTTTGGCTATAGGCTCCGTCCACACGTACGTGTATTCGGATGTTTTCGGAAACAAAGATCTTTTCTTTCTTTTAGCCTTCAAACCACACATAAACTGCTTTCAGGCTGGCACCAAAAACGCAAGTTTACAAAAACGTTCCCAGAGTGAAAATGTTTGAAAACGCTACCCTCTCGTTTACGTGTGGACAGACAAATGCAGAGGCTTTCCAACCTCGTTCTTAGGGTCTTCTCGTTTTCAATATGGCGGCTACGAGAAGACCCAGATACATGTCATACATCATATACTTACTACTAGAATTAATATCTGGAAGGGATGCTATCATACTTTGTTCCACTGTTTCAGCACGCTACGTGTCGACGCGTACTTTTTTGAAAACGGAGAAATTATTTCCAGAAATATCCGTTCACATGTAGAAATGTCAATGTTAGACTTACTAATAATTTAAAGTGACAGGCCGGACAATCGAGATCTAAAAAGCCTTAATTAAATTATAAGAGATCGCGTGTTTCCTATTTTACTGTATAATGATTATTTATAATTATGCTGATAATCACAGGAGATTATTGCACAATCAAGGCGGATGTGGCGGTGTTGGTTCAAGACAGTTCGCTTATTTCCGATACGACCATTCAAAACATACAATCCACGGTAAAAAGTTTATTTTCCACCCTGGAAGCTAAGGATCCAAGTGCGATTTACAACTTTGCATTTGCAATGTACGCTGTGCGGCGGAAAATGAGTCCCTTTGGTAGCAAGAAAGACACAGTCATGTCCATGGATAAAGAAATCAAAAGAGGCAAATATGGTCGAGATCTTGGTGACAAAAACTTGTTGAAACGTACCCTCAATAGAATGATCACCAATAGGTTTATGAGACGCCCAAAAAATACAAAAAAGGTAAGTGTCAATTACGGATATTTTTGGCAAATTTTTTTCGGGGAGTGTGACTTGGCCAATTTGATTTATCTTAAAATTAATTAATGAAACTAGAAATACTTATCTCGCAACCCCTGGGAAACTCGCTATTGCACACAAGTTAAGCCCTGACGATGATCTCGCTTAGAAACTGGTTGGGTGACAATCCGCGAATTACCCTGTTATGAGGACTCCTTCTTATTTCTCTCTTGTAATCTTAGTTCGTTTTTTGTTTCAATATCATTAATTCTTAAATTCGTATTTGAAAATTTATGAATAAAATGAATAATATCTAACGATTTAGAAGACCACATCCGTGGTCGAAGTGGAATTTGGAAATGTTGCTTTTTTAGGAGGGGGGAAATCGAAGTACCCGGAGAAACCTCAAGGGAGAGAACCAATAGTAAACTCAACCCTAAGCTGAGATCAGGCCTAATTTGAGTGGTTCTCATACATTCTCTCTAACAGCGGAATGTTATTTACAAAGCAAAACGAAAATTGAGCCTGATCTCAGGTTAACTCAACCCACATATGGCGTCAATAACAGGATTTGAACCCGGGCCACATGCACTGGTGCCACCCTGCGCCACCTGGCTCCCCCTGTAAGTAGTAGTTCAAAAGTTAACACCATTGCAAGGTTATAAATTGCAATGAAACCTACAGAAGGAAGCAATCAAAAGGCCTCGGAAAATGACTTATTGACCATGAATCAGTTAACAATATTTCTAACTAATAGCAATTGAAAACATAGCGAGAAAAGAAGGTCGAAAATTGCACAATTACTGATGTTGAATGTAACTTCAGCATAGACGACTGAACTGAATCGAAATTTGGCACACATAACTTATTCATTTTAAAGTATAAACAGAGGGTTTTACGCATGACGTCATCACGGCAGTATTGGAGTTCCAAAACAATAAAACGGCGACCATGTTGAAGTTCCGAAACAATCCTGTGGGAGTTACAATCTTTTTTTATGTAAACGCTTTCTTTGTTCCAATAAATTTGCAAAGATGCTGGCCACGTGAGTGAAAACGCTCTATACTGTGTTGTTAGGTCACGTGACATGTCCCAGAACAATTTCTTCCGACAATCTTAAATGATTGACAAATCAACGTTTTTAAGAATATGCATCAAGTTATAACATTTTTCTCATTCATAGGGAATATTTCTAACAGTTTACGTTTGGAATGACTGTTTATGAAGGCAAACATAATTTTAAAAGCCCAAACTTACAAACTTGAATTATTCAAAACTTAAATTCAGTTAAACTTCAAGTCCAGTATGCAGAAAACAAGGAAAGCTTATCCTCTGACAGGAACACCTTATCTAATTAAACAAATTCGGCACAAATTCGCCAATTTCCTTCATTATAAATTTTCGGCTACGTGAAATGACACGTGACCAGAACTTAATATCCAACTATCTCACGAAGCGGGGGGGGAGGAGGGTGAATAGTGGTGGGCGGATATATACCGAGACACAAGGCGTCGAGGTATACATTTAGCGCTGTTCACCGACCCTGAGAGAGAGAGAAAAATGAAAAAGGTAACTTTTTGTAATTTTAAAACGTCACTAAGTAGGAACTTTATTTACAGTTGACAAACATTTCGGCGATTTTGTCAAGTGCATTTTTACGATTTTATTGCAAATTCAGCATGAAACAGTGATCTACTACCTACCAGTAAACACCGACAAGCCAAAGCTAGTCGCTTTTTTGGTATTTGTTTGTACGACTGCTTCATTTATCGCTTAAATTTCGTGTTCCGAAAATGTCTCAAAGCGAGACGCCATCTTGGCTCCTGTCGCAAAACAGTGAATAGTTAACAATTATTCTTTGAAATCGAGGTGAATAGTGGCAAAATAAGCTTAATATTCCCAAAGCCACTATTCACCGAGATTGAAAAGAATAATTGTTTTAGTATATAAAAAGGAAGTGATCTCAACAAAATCAGAGAGAAAACCATTAAAAAGCACGATTTGATTAACAGATCAAATCACGCGTAATTTTAAAAATAGATCTTTGCAGAATTTTCAAACATGGCAATCCACAAGTTTATCATTTCGCAAATAACAGCGTAATGGCTTAAATGGAACCGCTAAAAGTTTGAACTGTTTCCTTACCTGAGAAGAAAAGTAGAGCTTTGTTGTTTTCTGTTGACTCGCCAAGTTTATAGCCAAAAGGGTTTGTTGTGTCGTTCTTCGCATGATTAGTGCTGACAAAAATGGTAGCTCGGTTGCTCGAGGTAAGACGTTGTCTTCCTGTATCATTCTTTTTCCTGTTTACTTGAAACGTAGAATTTCTGCTAACATTTCCTTTTAAATTTGTTTGTCATAAATAAACTTCGATTTTTGAGCCAAAATTTTCTTGTTAGAAAACGCTGAGTTTTTCACGAAACGGCTTCTTCTACGCGAACACACAGGAGTTGTAAACAATCCATCGAGCACAAAACTCAGCAACAGTAAATTGAAAAACGCCGTATTGAATCCTTCCAAGTCTTTTCTTGTCTTAAAAAAAAGTCAGCCCTAGGATTTTGTCGACTTTTAAAAGATCGTTCTCTAAAAAAATGGGAAAAACACCGAGCTCACACATTATCCACTCGCTAGGAGGTGAATATTGCTGAATAGTCCGAGATAGCGAACCAATCAGATTGCTTAAATCACTAAGATCACTGAGTGTGTATATACTAACCAAGGATATTCCGAGTTACGGGAGCCAATCAAAACGTGCGAAAAGTGCTATTTTCTAATTTGGTAAATACTAACGAGAGATATTGCCAATCATAGGTATTTTCCGCACAAACCTTTGACCCAGACCTTAAACTCGTTGAGTTATTTTAGGTTTGTAGACTAAGGCTAGCTATGTCCCGAATAACCTTCTTATGTTCACCTGCCGGCCTCATTTGCAAATCAGTTCTTTTTCTTTTTTCTCTTTCCCTTTCACATTCATAAATTCTTTAGATTCTAGTTCTATTCTCAGACGGGAATTTAGAGAATAAAGATGGGAAGATTTTGGACACCTTCAAGCTTCGAAAAACAGAAAACCTTTTGAAAGTCACAAACAAGATCAACGTCATTGGTGCTCTTATTCCCAACATTGACAATACACAACGAATACAGGAGCTAAAAAGTATCGCCTCTGAACCAGATGACGCCATTTATGCTGATTTTTGCGATCCGAACCGTGAAAAAATCGCAGATCGTCTTGCGGCTCGAATTAGACGATATTTGGGCTGCAAAGGTATTTAATTCAGTTAGAATTTTAATACTACTGAATGATGTAACTCGCACGAGTAAAATCTTAATCTGCTTACCCTTTTTTTTTATTTGTTGCGGCGACGCCAGAACTTTAACTCGCATATTTCTGTAAAACAAATCTGTTTTAAGGAAGCACGTTAAGGCACGTTCGATTGACCGTATCCTGGAAAATGAAGACATTCTAGATTTTTTCGGAATAGTCTTAATTATCAATAAAATGATTTTATTATTACTGTTATTATTATCTTTATTTTTAGAATGTTTCCGGGTAGTTTGTTTATTTGGTATAACAAAGTCTCGGTTTTTGTTTCACAAGTATAGCATCAACCAAGCACATTGTAGAAGGGGAATCTATTTTTCTTTTTGTTCTTCATTTTGTTTTTTGTTTTTTTTTTGAGGAAGAACTAGAGGAAAAATCAAGGGAGGAAATGGTCCGATAAGTCTGTTCCTCATTTCCCTCTTTTAAATTTATTGTCACCGAGGACCTCCGCCATAATGTTCGTATTAGCTGCGACGCAAGAAAAACGACATCATTCTTTCATTTGTCATCTTTGAAATAGTAAGTTCATTTTATTCCAGAATTGGAATAGCAGGTCAATCGAACGAATATTGCGGTGTTCTTCTATGTCTTCCATATTCTGGTATGTTCCAGAATATGGTCAATCGAACGCACCCTAATTTTACTAAAAGAAAAAAAGAGGGAGAGAGCCGTGGGTGTTCTGTGTATAACGTCATTGAAATGGCCGCCATCTCGGTCGCCATTCTGGGTTTTACTCAGATAAAGGTGACTCGGGCGCAAGCATTTAGAACTCATAAAAAAATGGCAGTGCAAAATTGAAAAAAAAGTTGGTTTATTAATTTAACCTAGAGTTCAATAATCTTTCATTTGATCTGAGTTTTAGGTATCTGCAGTTTAACTGGAACTCCCTAAATTACTTGGATCTCATGACACACCCCTGAAAGTATCTGGTAACTCGATCGTTGTCCCTATCTTCGTTCATCGCGCACTAATTACTATGTTCTTTATAACTTTCAACAGTAATGTACAAAGTCGAAGTTTACACTCCAAATGAATACGTAAACAGAGAATACACGCTGACTGTTAGGATTAAAGGAAAAGGGGGAAAAAAGACCGAAGATCAAGAGCTGGTGCCAACAGAAGGCAAACAGGGGTATGGTAGTCCTATCTGTTTGTTAACAAGATACGAATTCGCCTCGGCCCATGTAAGATAACCCAAGACAGTCTTGCATTCTGGATTCCACGCTGTGGATTCCGGATTACAGGAACTTGATCACCATCTTTGCCAGTGGAACTTGTATTCCGGATTCTAATTATTAGCTAAGTGTGATTCCGGATTCCTGAGGTGTATTCTGGATTCCAAAGCCCTGGGCCCAGTTGTTCGAAGGCCGATTAGTGCGTAACCCAGGTTATTTTCTTTTTCAAAAGCATTTTTCAGATAGTTTTCTTTGTTTTGTTTTTTTTTTTGCTGAGCATCCAATCATCAACTCGTTGACAAAAAGAATAAAACCGAATTTACTTTTTTTACGCTTTTATATCTGCATTCAAATTTTACGCTTACCCTGGGTTATCTTAACCCAGCTTTGAACAACCCGGCCCAGGATTCCAGATTCCACGAGCAAAAACTCCAATTCCCGAATTCAGGAATCATAGTCCCTTACATAGGTCTGTTAACTTAGGAAACTTTATCAAAGCGTTGAAACAGTAGGTGGCATTGCTTGTAGCAGAGCGTTTTCACTCATATGGCCAGCATTTATGCAAATCTCTTGGAACGAAAGAAAGCGTTGACATAAGAAAAGAGTTCAACTCCCTTTGCCGGGATCGGTTTAGAACACCAACGTGGGCGCCGTTTCATTGTTTTGGACGCCGCGACGCCATGTGAAAGCGCTCTAAATGAAAGACTTCCCCAAGCGGTCTTTACTATCATGGGTTTCTTCTCTCGGAAGAGGATTACTATTTAGTTGCGGAAAGGCTAATGTATTTGAAATTCTCACTGTTTTAGATCAATTTGAGTTCTCCTGATCATGTCTTTAACGGTTGTCGATTGGTTTGTCCTCAGGAACTTGCTCGTGATAAAAGCAGAGTTCTCCGATATTGATGTGGGCGCCATGAAGACGGTTGAAATAAAACCAAACAGAAAAATCGAAAGAGATCGTGGGTGGACCCTTAAACAGGTACTATATGATATCAGATCCCGACTATCAGATTGTTTGTGATAAAAGTACAATGTAGTTTAATATGAGATGGGTAGCAGCCGCTGTAGAAAAAGATGGTTCTTTAGATCTCTTTTTTTTTTTCAAAAGTCAAAAGTCTCGCAACGAGGATGTCACCACGCAAGAAAAGAAAAAAAAAAAAGGAAAAAAGTCCCACAATAGCTTACAATAGGTGAAACTGATAAAAAGAATATTTGCACCACCATTGATTATTGTTCTTCACTAGCTAAAATACTCAATATTAATATTCATTACTGACTAAAATACTCAAATACGACTATATTTAATCGATCAGCCGACGTAATGTTATCAATTTCGCTTGGCAACGCCCTCCAGTTCTTAACAGTTCTACAAAACTAACTAGCTTTAGATGTCTAAGTTTCTGGTAGTAGTTCAATAAACTTGTTCTGGCTAAATAGAGTTCCTTAAATGCCTTCTACGTTTTCTGAATTAGGGTCGTTCGGTTGAAAAAAATAACGTACTCATCAGCATCATTGCCGTGGAGAGTGAAAACAACAACACATGGAGACAAAATCAAACTGCGTACCGTTCTCTCTGTTAATAGGTGAAAACTAGAAGTTGGTGCTATGAAATACTATAACAATGCTCATACTTATGATTTTAATCAAAGGTATGAGCATTTTAATAATCAGAGTGAAAAAAGGGTTAACTACTTAATTAATTATTTTAGAAAATGCAATTTAAAAAAGTCAGGTCGGTCGGACGATGCTAAAACAGGAAAAAAGGAACGTTTAAGTGCCGAGTAAAAATAGCTGTCTTTGGTTGAATTGGTTATCAGATAAAAGTTACAAAGGAAGACCAAACAATTACTGCAGTGTTTGATGAAGAAATCCCTACCTGGCCGTTCAACTGGTTTTCTGGTAAGTTTTGCCAACAGTAAAAATTTAGAAGCAATCTAACAAACACAAATAGGTTTATTTGTCTTATGGCTTAGCTTTAAGGGGTGGCAAGAGCACTTACGTCGTAGACGGCCTGATTTGAATTAAGTTCGGTTACGCAAGGCCCTGGAAAACCGGCTGCAAATTTGTAAATTGTGAACAAATAAGAGAAGAATCCGGCGTTAACTAGACAGTGAAGAACGTTATATTTCTTCTACACCATATTTCAATTTTGTAACTTCTCTTTTTTTTGATAATTTTGATATTTTTTAGAGTTTCATTTTCAATTCACAGCTTTGTTGTAAATAATTGTCGAAGTCAGATATTATCATTAATATTATTGTTGTTATCATAATGACGATCATTATTGTATTTTTACACAGAGAGCCCAGATGTTTGAACTGTCCACTTATGGAATTTATCATCTCTGAAAGGAAACTGTCAATAAACGATTATTAAAGTTCACAAAAAATAGTGTGTTTGTTGTGCCTTTTCTGGGCGGTTTCTTGGTGTTGTGGAAACCATGGTTCGTACAACTTTAGAAGAACAAATTTCAAGGACTTTTCAAGGATTTTTCCAGGACAAATTACAGCTTTCAAAGACTATGATTTATTCAATAAATCGGAATTCTTGACTTTATTTCCTTTTTTAAAACCTTATCGGCTAAAACACGTCATGGAGTCATTTACGATTTGTACTTCATCAGCTAAGGTTGATCTCGTTATTTTATACTACTTTCAAAAACAACGCTTTGGAAAATGACTGGCTATGACTTGCAATTGCATCTGAAGTACAGAAAAAGCATTTAAAATAAAGAAACAGAGGTCAGATACTGTTCCTACGCAAAAATGTTTTTAGACAATGCAAGGTAGTGAATTTCAAGGATTTTTCAAGACCTAATAAAGAAATCAAGTACTTTTCAAAGACCTTAACCGAATTCAAGGACTTTTCAAGACAACTACTAAAATTTAAGACCTTTCAAGATTGTACAACCATGGGAAACTATTGTTGGTTCGATTCCCTTTCGCGTTGTGGTATGCATAGGTATTGTTTAGTGTCGTTTTAATCTAGTTTTGCCCGTATATATTACGTCAGTTGGTCATGGTTCGTACAATCTGGAAAAGGTCTTGAATTTTATTAGTCATCTTGAAAAGTCCTTGAATTCAGTTAAGGTCCTAGAAAAGTACTTGATTTCTTTATCAGGTATTAAAACGTCCTTGAATTTCTCTACTTTCTTATTTCTGCTTCTTTATTTCAAATGGTATTTCTGCACTTCAGATACAACTGCAAGAGTCATACCCTGTGACTGTTATCATTTTGCAAAGTGTTGTTACGATCAACTATGGCTGACAAAGGAAAAATCACAAATGACTCCACTGAGTGTTTTAGCCAGTAAGGGGTTCAAAAGGGATCAAAGAAACCGAGTTTCTGAAGAAATCTTAGACCTTGAAAACTGTAAGTTGTCCTTGAAAAGTCCTTAATATAAAAACTCCTTGAATTTTGTTTGTCTGAAATTGTACCAACCACGGTTGGTGTTCCCGTCTTCAAGACAAAGGAACTACCCCGGCTTTTCTGTCTTTAATCTTACATGTCTGTAACAACCGCGATCTAGCCACTCTTGAAATTTCAATGTTTGTTTAAATGAAAGAATTCGAGTGGAATCAATTCCAACCAATGCTCAATTAACAGCAAAAAGTTACAATAATAAACAGCTTGCTACGAGAAACTGAAAAAGAAAACATATATAGAACTATAAACTATTTCCCTCAAACCTCTTCAAAATATCATAAATTCGAGGCAAAAAACAATTGCGAACATAGATAGTTTCCAATTAGCATGCACCAAAACCGACATTTATAACATTAAGTAAGGACGATTTTCTTACTAGAGAAAAAATGGTCCCATTCAGGACTACAATGTTTCATTGAAGCTACAGGAATCCTAGCCTGAATTTCATCCGATTACTTCGAGTCGTTATTACTCCCTCAGTAACGTCTGAATCGACCGGCCGTTAATGCCGTCCAGACTATCGTTCAAACTATCAACTGCATGCAGTACAACTCTGAACCGATTGTACGCAATAAATTAAACACACACACGGAACACTTCAGTTCAAAAACACCTTGATTTTCTTTAATTGAAAAGAAGCTATTTAGTCCTTAACGAAGAAAAAAAACAAGGAGACAAGAAAGAAAAGCTAACAGAATCATTACACTTGACGATAAAAATAGCAAGAAGGTCGAATTATAACATTGATCTCAGCAAACTTCGCGTAAACAAAATCACCAACCGCCGAAACCACAAAGCGGCTCCAAATGAAAAACCTACCGACTCTCCGCAATGATTCTTCATTCGCAGTTCAATTTAGCATTTCAGTTTCGAAGACAAGGGCAATTTTGCTGTTTAAGATAAATATTAAGCTTATCGAAATGTTTGAACTAAACGACAGAATGCCAGGGATGCGATCCGCTGAACATCAAGCGACAATCCCGCTAAAATTTTTCATAATTATACATAATTATGCGAATGTTAGACAATCAACCAATCAAAATCACTACCCGGTTTTCGGGTAGTGAGTGACGTCACTGGACGGCATTAACGGCCGGTCGAATCAGACGTTGTTGAGAGGAGAAAACGACTCGAAGCAATCGGATGAATTTCAGGCTACAGGAATCCCTCTCTACGTCGTTCAATTCAGTACCATACATTTTTCTCGCCGCACAAGCTACACATGTGCATCAAGGAAGCTCACTACGACTGTCCCAGTTCTTTATAGGTTTTTGGGTCCTAACAGGTCCTCTTTTCTTAGACCTTTTGTTGGCACAGCTCCATACACAACGACACAAAAAACCTCCTGCTGCGATGTACTGCCTCAGTGAAAAATCTTCAACCCTGTTCAATCTTCATCTGTCGTTCACGCGCGCGGACAAGCGACTCAAGAGCTCGTGCGCGGAATTCCAGCTCTTTTAGCTCTGCTTCTTCGTCCGCGGTTGGTCCATCAAATTGGCCTGGGTCACCTTTATTGTTTTCCTGCATGGCACTTCTTCCTGCAAACGAAGACACGTGAACGGAAGTATGGCTTGTTAAAGAAGCCGTGTTACGAAACTTATCAAACTTCAAACAGTGGGAACCGCCACTAAATTGAGTGAAACATAAAAATAATAAACGGTTCAAAACATTAAAGGAAGGTATAAAGAGAGAGATTTAGATTTGAGGACGAGAACGAGTGCGAGTAAGAGATTTGTGTTAAAAAAAAAAAAGACACCCCGGAAAACTTCATTTTACTTTTTCGTTTTTCACCAAAAAAGTTAGTACGGTTATTTATACTGAAGGAGGTTAAGCCCTCTCTCAATAGCAAAATGATAAATTGAACTTCTTACATTTGATAACTTGTTCCCGCCACTACGACATTCTCGCTAAAATTCGTAGTAGAATGTTGACGGCTATCACGTTTTCCCGCCAAAATGACGTTGGTTCACGAGTGAGCAATACTTAGGCCTAGACACAAATGGCTGCTAGTGTCTAGTGATATGGAAACATTAGTCAAGTGTAAAACCGCTGAACTGGATTATTTCTAGCATAGAATGATAAAACTGAGTATTCTGTCAAGAAAATAGCAAGGAAAGGCTGGAAAACAGCCAAAAAAAAATGCTATAAATTTGTCCAAATATAAAAAAATTTTTTCTAAATATCCTAAAATGTTCTAAATATCTCGGAAACTTCTAAATAGCTCAAAAATATCCGGATATTTGTGTCTAGGCCTAGCCAATACTGAGAAAGTCTCGTACTCGTCTCAGAATCTAAAGCTCTCTAATAATGCAGCAAATACAAAATGAGAAAGACATGGACAAACTTGAGGTGATATTGAAACGGATTGCAATTGTGGTGTTTGAAAACTTGGTAGCTCAACAGCTTTTCAAAGTTCATTTTTGTTGTTTGTAACGTTTAATAATCTTTGTAATACTTAATTCTGACAGTGTTCTATTTCGAAGGAAGATGATGTACACTGCGGGAATAGAAACATAAACGAAGTTACGACTATAGCAGTCGTAATCGCATTTTGCGGTCGATGTATGGATCCTCACAGATCAGTTGGTAGAACACTGCACTGCTAACGCAGAGGCCATGGGTTCGAATCCTGCGGAAGCCTCGGAATGTTTTTTTTCTCGGATTAATTTGCAATTGCTTAAATCGCATTTACGAATGCGAGGGCTATAAGTTCATTTAGTTTTCTATCTGAGTAGGCAATTCCAGCAGGACTATTAAACCACTGATCATACATTTAGAACTTAGTGGTTTAAAGGAGCCACGACTCAAATTTAGCCAACATGTTTTCAATTTTGCCGTGTTTACTATTGCCTGTTTGGAGTTTTTCTCCTTTTTCAACGTACATTTGGAAGTTTACTTCACTTTAAGATAATTTCACATAGACGGCAAAATATTGACTAAAAAACGACAAGAAAATTGTCTACCATAAAGACAGTCAAAAGCAAAAAGTTCAAACGCTAGCCATTCGAGTTCGTCGGAGCATTCGCATTGGCCGCAGGTTGTCAAGAATTTTAATTGAAAACGGGGATCTGTTCTTTCTCTACTCTCTATAACTATCTGAACTTGACACAAGCCTTCCTTGACATACGGACGCCTCTGTCGCTCTCTGCCTCGTGCCCACTGTCACTTCGATCGGGTTGATTATTTTATTCATGCATGTATTAAAGAAAAGATTCCCACGAAATATGAAACAGAAACAAATACGCAAAAAAAAGGAAAGGAAAAAATACACAGAAGCATGTAAGCACGAAACAACGTTTAGAACGCTAAACCTAATTTTGTGCCGCCTGTTTTTGTTATTATTATTATTATTATTATTATTATTAATATTATTATTATTATTATTATTATTATTATTATTATTGATGTGTTTCCTTACTTCATATATATCTTTTTATTTCATTATTATTATTACTATTTTCTTTGTTTTTTTAGCAGTTGAAAGAAACTTTTGAATTTTAGAGGTTGACTGTTTTTTTTTTTTTTTTTTTTTTTTTTTTTTTTATTGAAATGAAATGTTTTTTAATTCGAAAAAATTTTTCTTAGTTTTAATTAACTTATTTTTAAGCTAAATTAAGTGCTTTTTAAATAGACAGAAATTGTAAATAGTGTTTTTGAATGAATAGTTTTTTCTTTTTTTTAAGCGAATTAATTGTAAATAGGATTTTAATAGTTTTTTAATAAAATTGTCTATTATTAATTATTATTATTATTATTATTATTATTATTATTTCATTTTATTCTATAATTATTTTTTTATATACATGGATAGTGCCGGAGCAAGCCAAAAGCAAATAGAGAGGGCTTGTTTGATGCTGTTTTGATTTGCCATTTTCGAGATCGTGCTGTTACTTGCATCGTGGTATTACAAACTTACATTTTGACCTACCTCCAACAAGTTCGTCAATTTCCTCTTGGTTTGGAATTGTAATCATTTCCTGGAATATGATCATATCATTTTCTTTCTTCTCCTCTTCTCTTCCCGTTTTGATTCTCTCTTGTTTCCTTTCACTGTCGGAATCCTGCATTTCATCGAGAAACAAAGCCATTAAGATCGTGGACAATTCCCCTTTTCAGAAACTCATAGGGAGAATGGATATAAGCTTTGCAGGGTATTGATTTCTGGGATTGTTTGGGTTAAGCCTAGTTCTCATATGCCGCCGATACTACTCCAACATATGAAGACATAACGCCGACGGCTCAAGAAACATCGCAGGTTTTTAACGCCGGCATGCCTGTGAAGTCAAACTCGAGTCAACTTCTCAGGCATGCCGGCGGTAAAGACCGACATGACCTCTGTGTGTTGCCGGCGACTTCTGTTCTCACATCGGAACGGTATCGCAGGCAGCACCGGTCGGTAGCCGTTTCGGAGTCATGTCGCAGGTGGCTCGGCGGCATAAGGCTTTACCAATCATAAGTAACGCTCGTCCCAGAAACTCTTGCGCTAAAAGCTAGTACCCATTCCCCTCACAGTTTAAAGTGGGAAGTTTACAAGCTTCTTTACAGGTACTTAACATTTTTGTTTACATTGTTAGTTATGGTCTGGTCGTTTGAATTGAGCCACTTACATAGATCTTTTATTAATCACCGGTACCTATAGGTTTGTCGTGGCCATTCTCCGAGTTATATTCAAGAACTACTTGATTAACCTTACAGTGCACGAAGTAACCTCTCAATCACTTTTTAAACATTTGTTGATCAAACTCAAGAGAACATGTTCTCTTGCCAAACTTCATTGTATCCCGTACCACGTGCATACTTTTTCAGTTGGCACCTCTGAACTTTAAAGCGATTAATGAGAGTATATTAAGACTACAAGACATAAGAACTCAGGACATTTCTTTTTAACAGGCTCACTGTGCTGTTCAATTTGTACTGAGTTGGGGCCATGAATAACAATTTTTTATTATTTGCTTGTCAATAATTATGTCACAAAATAAAATTTTGCTCATGCTCGGGAAACAGCTTTTAGTTGTGATTATAAATGTAATATCAACTTCAATTCGATTCATTAGTGACTCTTGAGCACTTGGGCTATCTCTACACTTCATATTAATCAATATTAGAGAAATTTTAATATTGTAAATTACCAGTTTTCTTATTTTATCCTCCTTTTCATGTTGTTCCTGTGCCACTTCTAGTTTTTCACGGTTTTCTGGTTCTTCACTGCTCTCATCTTCAGATGAATCCAATTCTTTGCCAGTGATGATACTTTCAAGCTGCCTTTTTGATAGTAACTGCAGCTGTTCTGAGCAAAGATTCTTTACTTCCCTGAAGCTCAGCTTCTGAGAGCAATAAAAAAGATTTCATAAAACAAGGATTTAACATGGAAAAAATGGAACTTCTCTGGCTACCATGTTAGGCTTTAAAATGCCGTGATGAAACAACTACATGTCCTCTTGTCAGTTCTTCAATTCCACTATTTGCCTGTATAGCTAGCTACCGGTAATCATAAAAAAAAGAAACAAAAATAATTTATATCTTTTACAAGGTACATGTATGTACAGTTCAAGTACCTTTAAAATGTCTGGCATCATCTCTTTCACTTCCTTCTTGGAGATGATTGTAAAGAGCTGTTCATGAAGTTCTGCTTTGTCATCAAGAAACTCTGTTAGAGGCGTGATGCTTTCACTGTCACTCTTGTTTCTTTTACTTTCTGTTTTGGTGCTGTCACTTTCAATGTCCTGTGATGAACTGGATGACTTAAACTTTTTGCTTTTCCCAGACTTGCTCCTGTAAGATAAATGGATGGATTGGTCAATAATACATTGAACAATGAGATAATATTATTTTCAATTATCTGGTTAAACCAGTATTTAAACTTTACGTGTATAGATTTTTCTCTGGGGTTCTATTAAACACTAATCATAGTTAATAGAGTGGAATGGTTATGAAGCCTGAGTTACAGTAAACACCTGCTAATAAGAAAAAGTGGATAAAGAAGCTCCTGGCAAAAATTGCCAATAAGTACCCCGACTACAATAACCTATTTTGCAGGACATTAGACTTCAAAAAAGTAGGTTCTTATTAGCAGGTGTTTACTGTTTACATATGTTTTTGTGGACCTGGAGGTGTACAAGTTACATTCAATGGCATTGACCTATCATTTTGATCTTATTGACCAATAAAGGGAGCACATTAATTTATTCAGTCACAATTTGTGAACATGCAGGAAAATAATTTTCCAATGGGGGGGGGGGGGGGGGGCTGCTTCCAAAAACTAAAATCGACATAGCTTTTAATACATGTACATCAGTCTGCAGCGTATATGGCAGAAATCGATGAGATCTCATGCATGCAGAACATGCAATATGATTTTTGATACCAGAATACGGGTGCATGCCCATAGAGAGGCTAAGTATTAAAAGGATGCGAGATTTACATGTTAGGCGCATTTCCAGCTGTTTTAGATGACCTAAATTTCAAATTTCAAACTAGTATGTTCATGCTATACCATTCAGTTCACTCAAAAGAAAGGCTACAAACAAGATTACAGACAAATTGCCAGTCCATTCATTCGTTTATAACCTCACCATACTGATGAGAAAGCAAACGTGTAAGCAAGGGATGTGGAAAGTGGGAGAACCGAGAGGTTAGGATAGATTTGGCAAAAAATATCTTGGCTACGCCCCTGAAAGTCAGGTGCAAACTCTTTGTAGGCCCAACGCTGTCGCGCGCAATGCTACGATTTTGGTGTACGCAAAAAGCTTTTTTAAAAAAGGCTCGTGCGTGCACTTGCCATACTCTGCATACTGGTATGTAGGTGCAATATGATATGGAAGGAGATAATGCAATGTGTTTCAACCAAATGTGATCAGCATTGCAGACGAAATGGAAAATATAGACCTTTGTATTATATAACGAGCAAATATCGAGTGCCCAACACGAATTATTAAATAAGGCTGTGCTCTCAGTCATCATTACCAAGCTCATTTGCTATTAAACTGCATAAAAAATCATTATAAGCTTAATGTTTAGAAAAAAAAAAAACCTGTGTTTGTGCTTTCTCTTCTTTGATTTCTTCTTCTTTTCAGTAATTTGCGTCGAAGAGTCAGGAGAAACAGCTTTTTTGTCCATGAATAAGCTATAAATTTAAGCTTAAAAACTATAATACGCTCGTTTAAAAAGTGTGGATGCCATCTTTTTCTCAATTGCAGACAATTAAAATTCGCATATTTGAAGTAAATACTTACTCCTTAGTAGCCGCTCCTTCAAATAAAGCAGTATGGCGGACTGAATGGCGGAACTAAGGATATACGATACGCTCTTTTTTAACAAGCAAATTAATACAAGATCACGGAGAATCATGTAATTTTGTTGTGTGTTTGTTTGTTTTTAGAATGTCTTTTCTGTGTATGTCGATTTTTCATTTATCCGTATCTGAAACAAATATTGTCCCCATAGGCCGGGTCACAGCATCAAGAAATCCCACGGAAACGCGTGCAGGATATGACCATAATGTGTTAATACGTAAAAAGTACAAGTATTTAAGGTTATGTTGCTCACTGAGTTAAGCCTCACACGTACATTTACAGTGTTTGATCAAAGGTTAGACATCACCGTAATAATTTGTCATAAAAGGTATTTTTTTAATTCTATAGCGACTATGTTACATTGTACTATTTCGATCAGTTTAGCTTATTAAAATTAGCTAGTGATTCCTGGAAACTGGTATAATTAGTGAATTCAGATGTATGATGACAGGTAGCAAAACCATTTTGTTACCTGACCTTGTCACAAAGTGGAAAATCAAGTTGTTACATTTGAACTAATCGCTATTTTCCCTTCAATTACAGGCCCAGAGTCATTGTTGCATTGGCAGAAGAGAGCAGCATTTATATTCCTCTGAATACAAAATCAAATATAATACTTAATTTGTGAACCTTTTAAGCCAATCACCATTTAAAGGAGAAATGAACTCATTTCAGATAACTAGGTTGTTATGTACAAAGCAATCTACAGGAATGTCTAAGAGTCTTCATCATTCTTTTTTGAGCTGGCAAGAACGAACATGGAGGTTCTGTATTTTCTCCATCTCATCGACTTTTAGGGAGACGTGTTTGGTACAGCCATCATTTGGGTAGATCATATTACAAAGGCTCCTGGGGATACCAACATTTATCTTTCCGAGGATTTCATACAAGTAAACCAAGATTTGCTGCCCCATTGGCACCACTTGCTGCTTTTCTTGTTAAATTAGCTGGCCCACTATCCAAAGGGATCAAACTGGCTGCTATTGTAGGTGGAAGGTAGGGTTTTACTTTTGATGAACAGTATTTCGATCCCCATCCATACAGCTGCCTCACTACTATTATGATCACTTTGGTTATGATCCAGCCAACAAAATACTTTTGCATGTACATTTTCTTATAAGAAAACCCACTGAATGAGGACATTCATCTTGTTGATACAGGCAATCAATTCATGGTCATGGAACACATTTTTCTTTTTAAAGGGCAGGCAAAATAATGATAATAATAATAATAATAATAATAATAATTTTTTTTTTTTTCAGACTGGGAGTGTCTGTAATTATATAAAGAGTTTTAGTGTTCAATTCTCACATCTAAAAAATGTTATAATTTCCTTAGCAAACGACATCAGCATCAGCAATGTAATAGCCCCTCTACAAGAAAAGAATCCAGCTACATATGAACTAAATTTAGCTAGTCAACTGGACATGCACCCTGCTAACATGACTACCACATCAATCCACCTATTTCATAGTCCTTCAAGTATTATTTATAGGTGTGATTGCAGTGAAAATAAATTTGTTCTTTTACATTCCCATGGGGGAAAGGGGAACTAGGGAGTCCAAATTGCCACCTCCCATACTTTGCATTGCTGGGTTCTGCCCATTTCTTCTTAGCTTTTTCCCTTAAGGCCTTCTCTGATTGCAAAATATTGAACATTGCTGAATAATTTCCCCATATTTTCCTGCTTCCCACTTTTTAAGAACTCCCACCTCTCACCTTTTCCTCTCCAGCCTTCCTTATCTCTCTTACCCTTGGGCCTGAATTCTCCTAGATATCATCCCTTTGTCCTTCCCCTTATTTTTGCAAATCTGGACCCTCTCTAATGCCTTTCTGGTATAGTTAGTAAGTTTATAATGACATTGAAGATACTGAGATTGTACAAACAAATACCTAATTCCACATGAAAACATTTAAAATATTGATTTTCCATTTTTCAGGACTTTTCGCAAAAACTGGAAAAACTTATCAGCCAAAAACCGTTTGCAATTGTCTAAGGGGGTCACAGTTTTCATTGGAGGTTTTGGAGGAGCTTGTGGTGGATTTTACTTCTTTCACTTAGAAGAATCACCTGTGACACACAGGACAAGATTTATGCCAATCTCTCACAAGCAAATGGTAGAACTGACAGAAAAGGAGTATAAGAATGTATTGGAAGCATTTGCTGAACACATTTTGCCCCCAAACCATCCTGATCATGTGAGAGTTTTCAGGGTTGCTACAAGATTATTGTTGGCTAATCTTGGTGAGGAGATGAACAATTTATCTTGGCAAGTCAACGTGGTGGAAAGTGATGAAATTAATGCATTTGTTTTACCAGTAAGTAGAGCTCTACAATATTGCTTTTTGCTTTTTGGATTTGTTTGTCTGAAATCTGGTCCAAAACTCATCAAGACTTCTTTCAAAATTCCTAAACATTATTAGGGGATTATATTAGGGGATTATTGTGAAGTTGTAGTGTGAAGTACTACCCCCTGATGTACTGTATAAAATTGTAAAAAATTGTTAAGAACAAGAAATGATACAAAAGTGCTGTCAAGTACTGGTATTTTCATAATATTTTAGTCTAGCAATAGTGGCACAGTATGATTCAAGTATGATTATAGTAATCAGGTTAATAAAGTCATTGAAAGTTCTAAGTTGACTTTTCAAAATTTAATGTTGTATCTGCAGAATGGCCAGATTTTTATGTTCACTGGAATGCTGAAGCTTTTACACAATGATAATACTCTAGCAACTGTACTGGGGCATGAGATATCGCATGCTATTTTGCAACATGGTGTAAGTGTTAACTTAAAATAATGTCAGGGCATGAATTTTAGACCCAATGTTATTTAATAAGTGGTATTTAATAAACATAATGATATTATTACCAAAATATTTTTCATAACCCTACAGAATTTTCACTGGCAATTTTCTGTATTTTTTTCTTATTTTCGGAATTTTACCGTATTTGAAATAAACAGTATACATGTACAAGCAAAGCGACCGCCTCTCTTAAGTGACCACTGATCCAAAACACCAAACTTTTCCCAGTCAAATCACTGCACTTAGAGCCTTTCACAAATGGCCATCTCTTTTATGCATCCACTTGCACATCTGCTACCACCCACTTTTCTCAATTATTTGTAGTTTTAGATTTTCCATTGTTTGTATCCTCCTGTAAGCGATCACTTGAAGCATCGTTTGGTCTCTATTATGTTCACTGTATTTACTAGACCTCAAGGTGGTGGGGGAGGGAGGGGGGCGGGTTGTGAAGAACTTTTATAAGTGACAACATGCACATATTCATACTGTAGCCTCCCTCTGGGTTGATTCTCGTAAGCAACCACCTATTAAATCTTTGCATTTTGGTTGGTCAACCATGGGAGGTTCAACTGTAATTTCATATTGTGCAACAATCCTGAGAGACTTCTAGCAGTCAATATTGATGGTTAAACAGCAAGGGTTTGCTATGTCATTGTAATACAAGATCAGGGGCTTATTTAGGAAGAGGGGTTTAGAAAAGAGGAATTAGCTTTGCAGGCTATGGGAATAGAATTATGTATAACCTGTGCGGATCAGGTGTCCTTCTTCCGTTTTTGTTTGGGAGACGAAACCAAAAAAGAAACACTTGATCGTATTATAAATAGAATATGAAACATGCTCGCGCTGTTGAATTTGATTAGGCGAATTTTCCAGCTATGTTATACATGAAATTATTCAGCGTCAGTCCCAGTCGTCCTCTGCAATTTCGGGTGTGATATCACCTGTCAAGCCATCCTCGGAGACCCAGGGCAGTTGTTATGTCACGAAATCTTGTGCTTGGTCCTGAGTAGCCTCGCCGAAGACGTCCTGTGGGGTTTGTTTGTCAAGCGTTCACTTCTCCGTGGGGGAGAAATGAATGCATGACGAACGAACCCCAAAGGATGTCTGCAGGGAGGCTACATGAAGGTTCTAAGCCTCCTCTGGTCACACAGATATGGTCAAAACCTTGTCTTTTTTTCCCTAAAATCTAATTTGGAATTCATTTTGCACCAATGAAAATGGAAAATCAAAGTTTTAGCTATTTACTACAGCCTGAAGTATAATAATTTCCATTAAAAGTGCCCTGTTTGTATTTTTTTTCTTAATACGGCAGTCAAAATAATGCCTAAAATGCTTTTCAATACACTTTTAAAAAAAACCCCAGAGAATAAAGAAAGAAGACGTTCTAAGAAGAAAGAAAGAGTAAAGTAGGGATCTTGATGACAATATTCACGGCGAGTTACCCATCCAGTTCCTAACCACGCGCAACAGGGTTTAACTTGAGTGTACTACTAAAACCCGAGTTTTATAAGGGTTATTGCAATATATGTATTTTAAGTAATACTTGTTGTTATTATTTCAGGCAGAGCAAGTGTGTCTTCATGGCTTTATAAACATGTTTCTCATCATCTCATTGGCAATGCTCTGGGCTCTGTTACCAACTGATTTGATTGCTTTTGGTGCTCAGTGGTTACAGAACAGAATTCTTGTGGTAAGACTTTTTCTACAGTGGCCTGCATACATGTAGCTGGTGGTTAAATTGTTTTGGGGGAGCATGTTAAGGTGCGGAAAATGATATTGCACAACAGCACCAACGTTTATACAGGCTATCGTTGAATTGTATAGTGTGGCCATTTGATATCAGCTTTATTTTTTAGGTATTTAGGTATTTTTAGGTATTTTATTTATTTGCCACACAATGACAATAATTAGGAAAAGATGCACAAAAAAAATGTAGGAAGAGATGGCGAGGAGGCCTAAAAGAAACTATAAAGCTTATGTTAATTAGGCCTCCTCAATTACAATTTTTCGAAGATGGCATAAAAATTATGGCGACGGATACAATATAATATCAGGTGAAAAATTAAACTAATCAATATTACGGAAGTTTACAAATGTTGAATATCAAAAGGCTTTTTCCCAAGATTTTTGTTGGAGTATACTAATAATTATTACAAATAAATGCCTTAAGTGCTCTTTTAAAGGAGAAAGGTGAGGAAGCGTTGATGTTGTTGGTGTTTAAGGTGTTGTAAAATTTAGGTCCTTGATAAAAAACGGAAAATTGTTTGGTTCGAGTACGACAGAAAGGCAGACTTTTAAAACCCCAGTTTTGCTGCTCATAACATATGATGTTTTTAACTTGTTTAACCTCAGTGGTTGGCTCATTATGACCCTCAGGGAAGTGGTTAAAATTTACATTTTTCAGCCAGGGACCAGAAGGCATGAACTGGAATAAATGGAATGGAATAATGACTCATTTACAAGAAAATTCATTTTTCTCCGATTTATGGTTACAGTACTGGTAAATTGTTTTGTGCACTGATTTGACAGCGTGATTTAATTATCCTCATCAGATTCTCTTGCACCTCCCTTACTCAATAAAATTGGAGGAAGAAGCAGATGAGGTTGGCATGACGATGGCTGCTAAGGTAAGAAGAAACCATGTAGTTACACTTCTAGTAACCAGTGTTGATTTCCTGGAGAAGACTTTTTTCTAGTGTTGTTCTGCTTGTAAATAGATTAAGCAAGGTCGGAGAGAAATACACAATTTAACATAGAGTGATCGACATGACATGATCTACCCTTGAATCATGCATGAAAAGGCTAATCAAGGTTTAACACTTTCGATTATCCTACTCATACCTCAACCCTCTAAGCTACTAGTGGGAAGACTAGTCTCATGTACCAATGGTGTTATCATCAGTTCTAATGTGCAAAGATATCATTGTAGAGATGGTACCAGCCTGCGTAGCAAGCGTTTCCAATCGAGTTATTGGGGGAAAGTTAGAGCGGAAGCAATAAAAAAAAAGATGGAAACGCTTGCTACGCAGGCTAAGATGGTACAATTTGCCCTGTACTGATGCCGGAAGAAATCACCATGTTCTACACTTGTAGCTTTGAATTTAGCCTGTGAAAACAGCCGTTTCTCCTCGCACCTTTCCGCGTGGGACTTTTTGTCCCAAGGGGCTAGGAGCGAGGAGAAATGACTGTCTTCACAGGCTACTTAAAATTGCAATTAATAACTCAAGATAATGCTAGGAAATTCGTGTCTTAATTGTTCATTATTGTCTTACCACCAATTTGAAGCGACTGTACCTTAACTTTGACGGAAACATCTTGATATATGCGGAAATTTTCTCCTAACACTTAAGTCTAATGAAACATAAAAGTCTGTATTTCAGGAAATTTAACTCCAGCAAAAATTCCATGCCACATAGTATTGAAGAGTAGTTTACTGTATTGATGTACGCGTATATTATAACAAACAGGCATGCTTTGACGTTCGTGAAAGTCCCAGATTTTGGTGGCGACTCGCAGCCGCACAGGATCAAATGGCCCAACCTGAAGCACTAAAATGGTTATCCACTCATCCTTCCCACAGTGACAGAGCTCAAAAACTTGAAACTTTACTGCCAAAGGTAAAAGTCGTTAACAACTGTAGGGATGTGTAAAATAGTTTAGTGATGTCCCATTAGTGCTTGAATTGGCACAAATTAATGGAGGGTATTTTTGAAGTCATGGTGGGGTGCTTACATATTTGAAGTGGGTTCCTCAAAAGGTCGACCTCAATTTGGTAGTGTTGAGTCATAATTGACATAATTGTGACTGTGACATTCATCGTTCAAACTAAATAAGTTCTATTTTATGTGAAATTGTCATTTGTCAATGTCCGGCTGTCAAGATTTTTTTTGTTAAATGTATTTGTTATTCCTTTGCTTTTAAACATGTTTCATCATTATTTCTTTTTTTTCTTCAGGCTCTAGAGGCCAGGGCGAAATGCAGATGTCCACCTCTCCCAGGTAAATTAATGGACGTCTTGTTTCAATCGTATACAATCTGTATCGTAAATATACAGTGTATATCGTATGGTACCATCAATGATGTACCACGCTCTAACAGCGTAAATGTCTAAGTTGGCACTCTGCGCTCCAGCTGGTTTCCAAACTATTTATTTCGGCATATTCCAGGAAGACATTACCTCTCAAGTTAGCGTAAATAAATCATTGTTCTACGTGTATAAAGTGAATGTAACTATCCTCGCAGTTAAATGAACAACCTAAGTGGTTGAAAGAGAACTTGAAAAGAATCAGAAATAACCGGGGGAGGAACTCGAAGCCCAAAAGGCTTTTTCGAATTTTAAGTGCAGATGGGCTTTCTTCACGCCAAGAGTTTTTCAAGTTGCCCCTATTTTTAACGCAGTTCTTGGTGTCTGGATATCAGATAAAACACTCCGAGGTTTTTATAATTATAAGTTTCAAATGAATCCTTGAATTGAATTGATCCTTGAAGAAAAACCCGCTATTTTTTAGTAATTTAACTAGTATGCGTTCAAACGTCCTTCGCAGCAGTTTCTTAGTTTTCTAGAAAGAATAATGAGTCAGAGAGGAAAAAGCCGTGTCTAGCCCTTAGGATGTGTGAATTTCATCGATTAAACACTTGAAATTAATTGGAAGTTGGATTCCTGAGATGTCCGCAAACTTTTATTCAATGTTGTCAACAGAGAATAATTATTAATAATAGAACATCATACTCTCTAGGTGTGCCACCATTTGCATCATGAGGACGTGGTGGCGTTTCAAACAATCGATTCAATTGTGCGGACGTCCCAGGAATTAGACTTCCGTTTAATTACAGCCTAAAAAATAACTTAACTAAAATTGACATACCCCTTCATACCCCTTCTCTCTATCTTATGATTCTCTCTTACTTTTGGTGAATTGTTTGATAATGAGTTCATGCAGTGATGTATGAATCCGGCAATTTATCGCCTTATATTTTCATTTCTTTAGGTGAAGAAACGTTTATATCCCGGGAAGATCAACTTCCGTTAAGAAGACCATCGTCTCCTCCATAAAGAACAAGCAATTTAGACAACAGTTAGATATAATATAATGTTATAATTATAATAGTTTTTTTTATTAGTGTGCTTGTGGGAAGCCTTGCACTTCAATATATTTTGTGTCGCAAAACTTCTGCAACCAGTAAAAAAAGGCAAATCGTGTCCTTTTCCTTACTTTATCTCTTTCTAAATACTTAGACTAAAATTAATGGAATGAAAGATTGAAGGTCGAATTCGCCCCTCCCCTCCCGGGATTAGCGCTCTGTGTAACGGACTTAACCGTATGTAAAGCTATAGAAAATAACGCTCATAATATCATACAACCAGCGATAGGGAATATTTAAAGAGTGTTTTGTTAGCTACCACAGAACACATTTTTAAATTAGAAAAATGTCCTGCAGTTCAATTCGTATACGTTCCCTGGTCCAAACTTCTAGTATCAGCAGGTTTGGTTTGGCTCCTTCAATCTTAAACAGGAGTCGTGAATGTAATAAGTCGTCTTGAAAAGTCCTTCAATTAGGCTAAGGTCCTTGAAAAGTACTTATTGTTTTTTTTTTTTTTTCTTTCCTTGAAATTTGCTACCTTGTTACTGCTACCTTGTTACGCCAAACCATTCATTTTTTCTGTAAAATTAGATTATTTCGCGGACTAAAATCTGGCTCATCTTCGGTGTAAGAAGCTGAAAAACTGACGGGTAACGTAAAATCCTTGTTTTTGGCGTGGACAATATTTTAGTTTTTTTCCTTTTTTTTTTTTTCACGTAAGAATAAAGATAAGCGAAACAAGTTTAACAAGACGTTTCGATGTCGCCATGACATCATTATCAAGTTACAACGATAAAATTAGAACTGTAAAAAAGTAATACGTTTGCACGTGTAAACAAAAATGTGTTAAACAAACAGTGTGTAGCCTGAGTATCAGGCCTTCCTAAAGGGCTAGGGGAGAGGAGATTTTAGATGAGGGAGGAGGAGAAGGTCTCTCCCTTTTTCGCTTCCATCTTTCCCCTTTTCCCGAGAAACGCCTGATACTCAGGCTAGATTGTGTGTGTAGGCTTGATTTCTTCTTCTAAAACAAAAAAACACTTTTTTTCTTTATTTCAAATGCTAATTCTGTACCACCAGTGAGACTGCAAATGACACCCAGTGACTGTTGCCACATTTTTGCAAAGGTGGCATAAAATAATTTGATAAACCATTGCTTAAGAAGTACTAATTTGTACCAATGTGTGACTTTAATGATTAAGTAACTAAGAATCACAAGTAAATGTAGCAATGCAGTAATGACATACATTTTATTTTGTTTGTAAGGTTGAAGAACAATTTTAACATGCCCGCGGGTAGCTACGCTAATCTTGGTGGGACATGTTTTCAGGAAATAAAAACAACTAAAAGTAACTTGAGACCTAATAAACTAAAACTGACATAATGACTAGACACTACTGACAATTAAAATTGAATGAAGGACTTAAAACCTTTACAACGTATGGAAGTTTTTGACTTATGGAGGACAGTTTTACGGTGAAAATGACCGGCTGACTGTCGTCAGCAATGATAAGGCGAACCGTAAGCAATTCCTCTCTTTTCTGTCGCATAAAGTCTACTCGCAACATAAGCATTGTTATCCAGAGCCTGAAAAGAAAAAAAGAAACAGAGACTTCAGAATCAAAATCAGAATGTTTAAACAAAAAATCTATCGTTGAATAAATGTAATATGTTTGTTTACGTGTGGTAATTAACCTTCTTGCGAGCTATTAGAGAGATTAAGGGTCACGTTTACATCGAACAGCAACGGTCAGATTCAAGTTGGATAACACTAGCGCGAAACTTCTTATTTTTCTGTTGAAGTACGTAGCAAACAGTAAGCGTAATTTAAAGGGAAAACTTGGTCACGTGGTACAAATTTACGTTCGTCGTTTGGCGTAAACATGACAAAAGAGAGATTAAGATTCACGTTTACCGCAAACGGCAAACGTCAGATTCAAGTTGAGAATTTCTCACAATAGAAAATAAGCAGATAAAAACAGTTCCGAACGATTCCTATGGTTAAAACTGGCATAAAACTACTTATTTTGGGGTAGAAGCAATAAAGAGTGGGGAAAAGGAAATAAGGGGTCACGTGGTACAAATTCACAGCTGCCGTTTGGCGTAAACGTGAATCTTAATCTCTGTAAAAACTTTTAACGTGAAATAAGCAGAAAGGCTAAACAGCAAAAGGATTACACACTCCAGAGAAAACGAGCAAACTTAGCTCCTTTACTTAAAACCGTCGCCTTTAAAAGAGATCTGCTTTATTCAGGTTTTGCTGTAGCTATGCCACTGATATTAATATTTAAAGGAAATAAAGGGAGATGTAAAGAATCAACCATAAGAGAACACAGAAAAAATCTGAGCCCCAGATGGGATTCGAACCCACGACCCTCCGTGTTCTAGATCGGATGCTCTAACCTCTGAGCTACTGAGGACTCGTTGGCGAGCAAGGGTCATTTTTGTGGGTTGGACTTGCGAACCGCATCTCGCAGTCACACAGTCCATCACAAGCAACACATTAAGGCTTAACTGTATCACACAGTCACATTAATAGTAAGAAATGTCTCACTCAGTAGCTCAGAGGTTAGAGCATCCGATCTAGAACACGGAGGGTCGTGGGTTCGAATCCCATCTGGGGCTCAGATTTTTGCTGTAGCTGAAGCGTCTACTGATAAAATACTCATGGTAGGTTAGTTGGATTCCTCTTTCCCGATAAAAATTTTTATGAAGGTTTGTGGCCTTCGTCGAGAAAGGAAGAAAAAGTTGGTAGATCGTGCAATATATGAGCGAGGACTCAGGAAGCTAGCTGATGACAAAAAAGTTTGTTTCATCTTGATTATTTTATGCTTTTGATGAGTTAAACAAAACAAATTCAAACCAGTCAATTTAAATAATGAAAAGATCATAACAGATTAAAGTATCTAAGCTAATTTTAACCCTCCATACATTTTATTGAAGTCAGTCCACTCTGTCGATTGATGGTAACGATTCTGTAGAACATGTTGTAGACTGGGACGAAGTAGAGCAGCTGGCCTGAAACAAGAGAAAAAGGTCAGTGATTGATCCTCACTAAAAAGACCACTGGAGGAAGGAAGACTTATGGTAATCAGAATCCGGAAAATATACGCTACCACAACACTACTAGTTGCACAACCACTACCAATACTATTACTACTACTACCACGACCACTACAACTACCACTGTCACACCACTACAGTCTACTACTACCTACTACTACTACTTATAATGAATTCGGAGGAACTTCATTCATGTAAATAAGTTAGTTATGAAGTTTATTTCCTCCTGTATGAAAATATGTGATTCATTGTTAGTAATGTAGCTGAATTTTTTAGTTTATTGTGTTCTTTGTTTTATATTTTGATTGTAATAGGCATGCTTTTGCAATACTGTACAATGATGCGGTCATGCAAATAAAGCAATTTATTACTATACTGTTACTTCCACTACCACGACCACGACCACTACAACTACCACTGCCACACCACCACCACCACCACCACCACTACCACCACCACTACCCACACCACTACAACTACTACTACTACTTGCACTTCCACTACCACTACCACCACCACTGCCACTACCATTACTACTACCACTACTACTAACACTACCACTGCCACTACCGTTACCACTGCCACAACCATTACTTTTCTACTTCTTCGTCTGCTGATGATTACTTTGACATTAACAATAATGATAATGACGATGATAATAATAATGACAACTGATAATCATGATGATGACGGCGACGATGATAATGATAATGACATTTTATTGCGCGTCTTCCCAAACCGAATTTACGAAAACGATCGAGAAATCCGCATGGTGGCGCACTGTTTTGCTGAAGAGATGATCCGAGCAAGAATCTCAACTGTTTGGGATAAATGGCCACAAGCGTGACGTTTTTAATTGAAACCAGTGATAAGATTAACTCAAATATCTTAGTATTTTTTATATGGTAACAACATAGCTTACACTGATTACAGGCTCTAGCTTGAAAGGGGACTTCATCCTCCTTTGCTCCACTTCTTCCCATGGGGTATTAACCAAAAATGAATTGTTCCTGATGCAAGGGAAATATCCCTTCTTATATCCCAGTCTATATTGCGGTGTACGTTCCAATAGCTGTAACAAATGACCAAAAAATATATAGATATGATATAGATATCAGGATCCTTAAATAAAACTCTTGTAGGTCTCTGTTGTTACTTAAGAAAAGGAAAGGGTAGGTTTCAATTATCAAGCCTCGAAATCGTCAACTCTTACAGTGAACTCTTTTGGTTGTCTTTGAACTCTTTGAAATATATTTGATACAATTACAGTAAAATGAATTTCATTAATTTAAGCAGGTACCAACTTGAAATAAGGTTGTTCCTCTCTTAGCGAAGCGCCAAAGGCACCGGCGCGAAAGCACGGGTTATAATTTTGTTGCGCGCGCATCGTGCAGCTTGCACGTGGGTCATAGCGACCTGCAAACCAGTGTGGCCCATATTTCCATGTTTTACTGTATATGGCTACCCGCAATGCATTAACGTCATCAAACAAGAAACTTGGTCGGCGTTGTTTTGACTATCTTAGCGGCCGTTTTGGCGATCAAGAAATGCTTTTGTCGATTAATTTGGACGATAAAAGTATATTACAGAGACATTAAAGCAATCTGGACCAGTAGCTACAAAGAAATAAGTGCAAGGTTTTAGCGATAACGTATTTCTAGTTAACTTTGTTACCAACCTGAGTTATGCAGTTCTCTGCCTGAGTAGAGAGATGGTCGGGGTAATAAACAGGGCTGTGCAATATCTCAGCCACAATTTGTTTTTCTTCTTCGTACGAGTCTAAGTCATCCTCATCGTCACAATCAAAGGGATACTAATGTATCAAAACAAAAACACAGTTTTTTTAATCTGCTGTATTATCAGGCTGTGCTATAAACAGCTTGCTTATATGGAAAGACCGTTTTTAAAAGTAACTTACAACGAAGACATCAGCATTGTGATTTGTTACATTGCATTGTTGCATTGTTGTCATTAAAATTATTACTATTATTATTATTATTATCATTATTGTTATTATTATTATTATTATTATTATTATTATTATTATAAACTTATGCTTATAACTTTTTATTATAACTTTAAATCATAACTTTGATGTAAACAAGAGTGAGTTTCAAGATGTTGAGAAACTAATTTACGAGTGGGAAGTTCCTGATACTCCCTCTGTTTTTTGTTTGCGGGGACAATGTCAATGTGGATCGCGCTATGATATGCAAATGTGGCTGATTTGTCATCCAACGTCATGGCCATGATAAATTCAGTGACCTGCAGGCGGAACTGCTTAACATGGTGTGTAAAGACGTTGAATTCGAACCAGTTATGCAAGACATCACAGGGGAAGAGTTGAATAGGGGAGCGAACACCACCCCGGATGCGCTTCTGGATATAGCTGCTAGCTGATCCAGACCAAATATTTAGGTAACACAAAAACAGAGCAGAAGCGCCAGTAGGCTAGCCGAGTGTTAGGATCGATTAGAAGTAGAGCCATTTACATTAGCTACATTCACGCCATAACGTTTTTCAACACGGAAGGTGGAATGGTAGAGGAATTTAAACGATACCATAGTAGGCTTGCAGAGCTAGTTGCTACAAAGAAGTGTCATTTGCCCTGCTAAGACCAGCTTTACTTTGTTTAAGAGGATCGGTAGTACTAGTAGAGTCTATTTAGAACTGTCAGACATGGATTTAGATATTGAAAACTGACTCTCGAATATTGGAAAAGACAATTGAGAACGTTATTATACTTTCCTTCTTTTAGTTAGAATACGTTTACGTCAAGAGACTATAAAGGGGACAGAGAGTGCATCCCCCATATACACCCTATTCCGTAGGTAATTCGTCTCGAGTTATTTTTAACACCACAGATCTCAAGGGGGATTAGACAACAGCCAATCACATAGCGCGAATGTGTTCCGCGTGGATGACCCATGCTGAGAGCCACGCGTCCTTCACGAAATGACGCAGAACAAAATGGGGGAAGACGCGGAGAGCGATTTTGCTATTCCTTTTGTCGACGAAAACGACTACAGCGAGATTTCTGCGAAAGCTGTGTCAGCGAAACCGAAATTAAAAAAGAATCGCCCTTCCTCTCTTGTATAGAGCTAACAGTAGAGCAGGGAAATCCTTAACACACTGAATATTCTCTCAGGATCATTTATAATTTACTGTTTGAAGAGAGCAATTTCTGGTTTGATGTTTATTTTTTTCAGTCTTTATAGCGATTATTCCTACCCACTTACTTTGTCAATTGTAGGCGAACCCTCCTAAAGCTGAATTTCAAGGGACCATATTCAAGCTCAGAAAGAGAAATAAAATTCGTCGTTGCTTATTTACGTCCTCCATAAAACGCGAAATTAGGCATTTTCACGTCGTAGTCGTGCAAAAACGGGAAAGAAATGAACAAAAAAGTGTGTTGCACGTGCGAAGTTGTTGTTTTGCTAATTAAACCTATTGTTTTTTTGACGTTCTAGTTGTCGTCCGCGTCGTTGGATCTTAAACTCCCTAAATTGTACAAACGACCGGTTTCAATAGACCGGCGAAATTTCTCATTTTATTAAAGCACTGAATTTACGACAACTTCGAGTTAAACTGATTTCACGGGTTGTCAAAGAGTCCAGCGATTCCTTTTTCCAGGTGAGCGCCGACTCATTTCGCTTCAATATTCAGGAATGCTCTCGATCTTTTTACGCTTCCATTGCCTCTCGCCCGACATGTTTTGTACGGCGTTTGGTCATGCGAAACCTCCACGAAACATCCACGCCTCGCGCGAGGTAACTTTATCCCGATTCTAAAAATAACTCGAGACGAATTACCTATGGAATAGGGTGTATATGGGGGATGCCTTCTCTGTCCCCTTTATAGTCTCTTGGTTTACGTTTACTTTAGAAATAGGTTTTAAATGAAATGTTTTTAATTCAAATAACTCTTTTCATTTGAAACAGAATTTTTTAATCGAAGTTAGGGGGTTTTATCGAAATAAATTGTATTTGTAGTAGTGGTAGTAGTGGTAGTAGTGGTAGTAGTGGTAGTAGTGGTAGTAGTGGTAGTAGTAGTAGTAGCAGCAGCAGCAGCAGCAGCAGCAGCAGCAGCAGCAGCAGTAGTAGTAGTAGTAGTAGTAGTAGTAGTAGTAGTAGTAGTAGTAGGAGGAGTAGTATATGTAGTGGTACTAGTACTAGTACTACATGTAGTAGTGGTGTATCAGCAGTAAACGCCTTTCTCAGTTAATGGAAATAGCATGTGATATTTACGGATAATCGTTTATAAATTAGTTGTTTAAGGGTGTCTTCACTAACTTCAATTTTCTGCAACGAAGATATATAAAAGCCAACTAGGCTTACAAACCTCGCCAACCAGCAGTCTATATAGTATTACGCCCATTGACCACCAGTCAACAGAGGTGTCGTATGGTTTGCTGTCAAGCATCTGTAATGTAATAGAATAAGGCAGGTTAACTGAAATATAACTCAACATCTAAATATAAAGAAAAACTGAAGTTGTATGACGAGTGAAAATTATTTATATTAGTGGCTACTGACCATTGGTCAATTGGGAGAATTTTTGTGTCAAAAAGAAGTTTCTTGTTGAAAGCTTTCTTGGTGCGGACCGGTCACTAATTACAAAGTTATAGTTCTAAATTAGTAAGCATCGAATCCCAAATAAATATTAATCAATTAACGGTCATAACCACTGATCTTAACTAGTAAGCTGCTAATAAAAAAACTTTGTTTTCTTTTTTCATAAAAAATCCAGTAATCAAAACGCGACACAAACTTATCACAGTCTTAGAAATGTCTAGTGTCATTCAGTCATGATTCAGATCGATGTGTTCTCAACTCTTTCCTTCTTGTTTGATATGTAATTCTCAAACTCATTAATAATTCATTAAGAAAATACAAAGGAAATTAATGTTTAATGAGTGTTTGGAAATCGGATGAAACACTGCTTAGTATTTGCATCCTTAATTTCTCCTTCAAAAATGATTTTGTTTGAGAAGAAATATCAAACATTCGACACAGTGTTTCATCACCAGATGAAACACCTCGAAGTTCGTCAAAAATACTCCGCTGCGCGTCGTATTTTCAACTCTCTTCTCGGTGTTTCATCTGGTGATGAAACACTGCATCTCATGTTTGATATATTACTTAAACACTGCTCCTCGTGCTTGATATGCACTTCAATTTTTTTATTGTGTGTTTGTTATGCTATCAAACCCTAGCTCTCGTGTTTGATTTGCAGTTAAATTTGCTCCTTATTACTTCGGCGGAGCGAGAAGTAAAGATTCGCGACGCCCAGGAATGTTCAAAGTTGATACTTTTGGTACAAGATTGGGCACGCAAAGTATGAAGGTTTTCGGCTAATTTATTTGGCTATTTGACGAAGTGACAGCCGAACTGGTTCGAGACATCTCGAGATCACTTTGACTTCTTTGATTTATTCTTTAACTTATTCGAGGAAGAAAGAATTATTATTTTGGCTTTCGCGAGGTTTGAACCGACTCACCTGTGTGACCCGTCAGAACAGAGGAGACTCTAAGTTGAGGGATTAGCCGATTGCGCTACACTGAGGCCCAAGGCAGTTCGGGATATGAAAAATAGCTATGAAATTATGCACTAGTCTCGGGACAAGATTGGGTGCGCAAGTTTGTGACGTTTCGGCTTATTTCGGCTATTTCAGGAAATGAGACCGGACTACTTATCGAGATATCTTGAGATCACTACGAGTTTTGTCTTTCATTTACTCGAGGAATAAATAGAGGATATTACACGATCGCGCAGAGACACGAAATTTCTCTTCGAGTGTTGAAAAACATTTCACGAGTGAGCGCTCCTTTCGAACTGTTTTATGATGAATTTAAATTACAAAATGCTGCACGAAGACGTTTTGTCTTTGTTGAGTGTTACGTAGTAATATTACTTTCATACGTTGCGTGACTTCCTCGAACGTTCTCTACGTTTTTGGATTAGTCATGAATAATTAATTAGGGCATGTTTACATTTCAGCATGAGTCAGCAGATTTGCATCAGTTACCGAAATCATAAAATATGTCGAAAAGCTACTGCTATTCGCCTGTTTAATATTTTCTAGAACCTTATGTCAAACGGTATACAAGTTCCAAGCGAGTTCTTTTGGCGAACTAAGTTTTTTCCCATGAGCTGGAGTGCTGTGTCTACTCAAGTGTGACGAAGGTCGATTTTCAAGTTCTGTATTTACAAGTTGGCGGAAGCCATAAGATATCTGAAGTTCAAGTGAGAGTTTGTTATTATTGGCAGAGGCCGTTTAGTTTTACTTAAGTTCAAGTCAAGTTTGTGTTGGCAGATGCTGTGTTTTAAAGCTCTGTAAAGACTACATAATGTTCCTTTGGTATTAAACTTCCTTGTGTTAATCCGACATCCCTGCGTGCTAATAGTCAGTGAATAGTTATCCTCAAAACATTCGAATTTGTAACATTGAATTTTAGCCAATTTCATGCTCAACGTAATTGACTCCTTGCCCATGCCTTACATATCTTTAATCAGTACATAAGACTGCTGTGCTGTTTTTGAAGCCTGATGTAAGAAAAATAGAGAATTTTGTTTTCACTGTTTATCTTGTTAGACTTCTTAGTCACTGCCACTAACCTCATATTTGACTTAGGTCTAAACGTTTAGACCCAAGTCAAATTTAGAAGGATTTGTATGGAGTCACCAGAGCATAACCGGGTTAATATCTAAGAGATAATTTGCCCCGAGATGCTAGCTTTTGGCAAGCAGGCCTCTTGGATGTTGCTCTTTTCAGAATATCCTGACAAATCCCATAATTTCACAAATTAACAAGTTATCATATTGCATTTCTTACTATTCCTCCGCGTTTACAATTAATCAGTTCCACAACCACGACGCTCAAGTGTACGCTCCGTAGAGTCTTGTGTTTGATTTTTATCTAAGCGCTGATGCACAGTTTTTGTTTGAAGTGATATTAAACGGCATATATCTTGTATTTGATGGCTAGATCTGTAATCCGAATATAAAAAATTGGGCCTACCTCGGGTGCCATGTAACGTGGCGTTCCACAGATGCCTGTGGTTGTTTGTTCTTTAACTGCTGTCGCGAGCCCAAAGTCACCTATTTTTAGGTGGCCATCTTCCTCCAATAGTAGATTTTCCAGCTTTAAATCCCTAGTCAAACAACAATAAAAAATATTCTCGTTTTGTTGTTGTTGTTATTTTATAGTACGTTGTTGTTGTTGTTGTTTCACAAACTATAGATTGAATTCTGCAAAAAGTCCAAAAAATAACTTTTCACGTTGTAGAAAATGCCAAACCGGTAGCTTTTAAAAGTATTATTGGATCGCAGTTTTGTAAAATAGGCTTTCCCGGTCGTCAGTGCAAAGCCCAGTTTTCCATTTAGTAACCAATAATAAGAAATTATTGTAATGAATTGTAAATGTAATGTATTGTAATTGTTTGTGTGTCCGAAATAAAAAATAATAATAAAAAAAACTTTCCACGATATGGAAAATTCCAAACCGTTATATTAAGGAGGGTGGAGTGGGGGTGTGAGGGCGAGGGGCGGAGTAAAGGAGGGAGGTGTACGGTAAATGAATTAAGAACTCATTTAATCAAAATAGTTGATCTGCTTATAAAATGCATCCCTTACACACATAGAACTTTAATTCACGTGATACTGTTTGTTTCCAAATTAATCATTAATTAATTAATATTTTTGAATGATTAAGTGCATCCTTAGAGTGTCGTCTCAGTATTTATGTTTGATTAAATACAACACCCTGCCTTATTTACCTGTGAATAATTCCTTTGGTATGTATGAACTCTAACCCGCAGATTATTTCGGCTGCAAAAAATCTAAAATCAAGCACTTTGTTATTGACACAATTATAATGAAAATCATATATTGATAATTATAATATTAAACAACCAAATCAAATTATACAAGCAACAACAGCCAGGGAGGTACCCCCTCTCCCATCCAGAGTATTGCAGGTGAAACTATCTCATTACCTGCAAATGTTCTCCGAAAATTTCTTGACAGCCGACAGCTGTGTCTCAAGATTTCCGTTGCTGCAAAATTCCATTATAATACCAAGGAATCCCTATCGAAAAAAGGAAGAAAAACAGTAGTACGATGTTCCTTACACAAACGTAACATGTAAACTACTTTTCCACGCGTCGTTTTCATTGTCATAAAAAAAATCATTTGTATCACTGGCATACCTTGAGTTTCGGATAATTGTGTTTAAATTTTTGAGTACTTGCTGACTAGTGTCATTTGACTATATCGAAGGCTCAGGTATAAAATATATTTTTGGTTTGGCGTGTTTTTATTAGTTCTTCGCTGACCAGTTGTTGGTTCTCAGGAGGAATTTAGTTTCCTTCTTGCGTAAAAAGAAATTAACGTTTAATTACTGCCGATAGATCCAACGGTGAGTCATGGTGCTGTCCAAGTAATATTCACGCTACGTCACCTACCGTGATGATTAGATTTAGAGCCTCCTCTCGAAAACGCGTTCCTCTTCGAATGTGTTTTTGTTATTAAGTGCCCCCATTCTGCTAAGCGCCCCCATCGTAATATTAGGGAACGTATCAACTGAGGTTCATATTAAAATCCTTTAATTGCTCAAAGAACGAACGGTAATGCCACCTTACAAAAACAGTGGTCCTCGTCTGAGTTTTTCACGTTAACTGAACATTCACAATATATTTTTGTTACTGTTACAGTTTCTGTTATTGCCTCTTTTAATAAAAGTAATATTAAAGTTTTGTTTTGAGCAGTCGGTTGTTTCTCAAAGAAGAAATAAGCGTCCTGTGCTGATTAAGCGCCCTGTCTCAAATAAGCGATACCTTGAGAAACCAAAAGTAAATAAGCCCCACGGGCGCTAAATCGAATCATTACCGTTCGGTAATTTTGTGAATAAGAGGGAGGTGAGGGGGTAGTGAAATGTAAAAAAAACATGGGACTGGAATAGAACTTTTTTGGTTGTTTTTGTAAGGAAATTACAACCAAAATGTAGAATTTATCCCAGGATTAGTGCTTAGTCAGACTTTGAACTGGAGCTAGGTGTCATCCTTTAATCGTATCATAAAAATTTATCCATACCTTTACGCAAATCAAGCCACAGATGTTTGTCACGAATCCTGTTCCCCGACATTGGGCAAGCATTGCTACTTCTTTTTTACCCTCCTTTCTTTTTACTAGTTTCATGGCGTAATCTTGAGAAGAGTTACGGTTGGCAACCTGGAAAACCTAAGCAATGATACATATCTTTTAAGAGTGAGTGATACTAAGATAGCTTTTGTTTCCACAAGGGTACGTAGAGATTCCCGTTAGAAATGTTTTGAGAGTAACAATCGGTAAACAACCTAACATGAAAACATTGATTTTGTTATTACACTGTCTCGTAAAAATAACCCAGAGTAGATGAATTTTGCTGGCTGGCCTAAGCAAGCCATCTTCCATTTTAAGAGGCTTTTGTTTTGATTTAGCATATAAGCGGTGAAATTCTCTCGATTTTTTTTATGTCAGATTTGGGGCGAGCGCATGGATATTAGGGACCTTACGATCCGACAACGGCGACGTCCATAAAAACGTCGCCTGAAAAAAAGACTTCACATGCTTTCACTTTTTTGGCGATTATTCCAAGGGATCCAGTTACTTAAAAGAAGGGGATATGGGTTGGAGAAGAGAAGGGACCGCGCCCGAGTTCTGACAGAGACGGTAGAATTTATCGCCTTGCCGTCGCTGTTCTCAAGTAAACTTAAAATTTGGTCATTTCACGTCGTAATTATGCAGGGACTGCAAAGAAATGTACATAAAAGCGTGATGCACGTGCAGAGTTATTGTTCTGCTCATTAAACCCATTGCTTTTGGCGTTCCCGTTGCCGTTGTTGTCGTAGTTTCGTAAGGTCGCAGAAACGATGACGGCACAATGAACAAGAAAGCGCAAATTAAGAAAGCAATAGGATTAGATAAGAGAGTATGGATCAATTTAGGTTTCTAGGAAACTGCCAATGACCTACCCTTCCCCTAAGCCAACATTAACATTTATTTCTCGTTTAGGACAAAATGTTGATTTAGGGGAGGGGTAGGTGCGGAGTTTCCCAGAAACCTAAATTGATCGTATGATGAGATAGAGAGGGAATCTTAGGGCGTAGGCCACGATATCCGACACGAACGTGAACGTGGTCTGCAATTACTAGGCAAGCATTGCTACTTCTTGTAACTTTTTCATCCTTTTACTTGTCGAATAAGGTTACAATAGGGCCATTTATACGAGGAAAAATAAGACGCGTCTTACATAAGACGCGTCTTAAATAAGACGCGAACTTTCCGTATAAACGGCACATTTCGTCTAAAATAAGACGCGGCTTAGCTAAGACGCGTCTTATTAGATAAGACATGCTCGTATAAATGGTACAGTTCGGGTCTTATTTAAGACGCGTCTTATGTAAGACGTGTCTTATTTTTCCTCGTATAAATGGCCCTATTATTGCAATAATTCTTACCTTGCCAAAACCGCCTTGACCTAGAAACTTGACATTAAAAAAGTCATCAATTCCGTTTGCCCACCAGATATTATCTGTGTGCAGGCGTTTAACTGGAGGCTCAGTCTTCTTATCTCCCGAAAGTTTCCTCTTTCTTCCAGTCTGTAAAATTCAAAGTTAGTGATGTTACGTTAGTTTTATGTTAGTGGCTCTTAGAATTTGGTATTTAAATAAAGTCCGGAAGTCAAAGGAAGTTTTGGATTCTGGATTCCACGTCTTGGATTCTGGATTCCAAATACCAGTATTACAAAAAAAGCTAAAAGGAAAATTCCCAGATTCCAGGTTCTTTGAGGAAGAGGGCATCTAAGTATTGGGCGACCCTGCTGTCCAAAGAAAACAGTTTTAATGGAATTCACAGTTTAAGGATGTACGTATTACCTCCATTCGTCGGATCTCTCTCATTCGCAATGAAAAATCTAAACGCCTTAACGTACGCTGGATGAGACTTGCCGCACTCTGTTTAGATAGAAAAAACATATTTCCTTTCTTTTCTTTTCTTTTTTTTTTTTTTAGGTTTCATGGTTTTTTTTGGATATATGACTTTTTTAGTGGACGGTTCGTCATCACCTTACATCACCTTATTGATTGTGAAATGAAGGCAAAGAACACACACATTTCATGTAAAAAAAGTTAGTAAACGCAATATAGATGCATTATTCAGCCGAGTTTATTTCTAGAAGAATGATGTATGCTGAAATAGCCTAAAGCACAAACTTCAGGGGTGCATTACTTAATTTTTATTTCCAAAAAGTGAGGAACAAATGAAAAATAAAAAAAGGGAAATAAATAAAGGAAAAGACCACTCCCAATACCTCATTTCGTTTGATCTCCTTTCGGCGAAGGAACGTCTTCCAAACACGTTGAATGATGCCTGCCGCTTGCTGTTCAAAGATAAAACAATTATTCAGTCAAAAATGAGTACTGAGTATGAAACATCACTTTTATCTCTTTTGTCATTATTTGTATTTTCATTCATTACCTCTCTTAGTTGAAAGTCTCTCAGTTGCGATATAAATTTGCTCCATCACCATGTGCCCTGTATCACACTATTAAACGGTTACAGTATTTAGAATAATACAAATATAAAAATTAAATGTGATTGTGGAGGAATACAATAAACGACAACTTTGTCTTTCGTCTATTGTATTCCTCAACCAATCTCATTTTATTTTTATTTTTGTATTATTTTAAATACTGTAACCGTTTATTCTATTCTCACTTAGCTTTTCTAGCCCCTGATGAAGACTAGTTTTGTCTAGTCAAAATATTGGACAAATAAATTTGTAACCTCAGCCTTCCCTTCAATTTTCAATAAACGAAAAGATCATTTCAAATACCTCCTTTCGCTGGATGTCCCTTCGTTGAAGGAACGTCCTCCAGGCATGCTGGATTAGTCCCGCCGCTTGCTGTTTAAAGAGGACACATATTTCAATCAAAATTGATAACAGTATACGAAAAGTGATTTTTAGCTTCATTTTAAAAATTATGATAATTATATTACCTCCCTTCGTCTAATGTTTCTTAATCGCGATATAAATTTTTGACTTGTGGGTTCGATAACACATGGAAAGTCATTGCCCGCTTTTTGTGAAATGATGGAAAGGAAAACGGAAATTTGGGAGAGAAGAAGGTTAAACTTGAGCGATGCATTGCTCAGCTTCTATTTCCAAAACAAAATAAAATAGCAAACTCCAAACTAAAAAGTGAATAAATGAATGAATAAATAAAATTAACATTTCTTCCTGTACTTTTTCTTCCACTGCTACTTCTACTGAAGATAATGATAATAACAATAATGATAATAACGATGATGATGATGATGATGATGATGATGATGATTGTCATTATTCATATCTCACACCACTAGTTGTATCGGTGGTCACGTATCCCTAGGTCATCAAGCTATTTCCTATAGCCATATAGTGGATTGTTTGTCATTTCCTTCTTGTGAAATGAAGGCAACTGACGAAAACGTACAAATTTGAGAGCAAGGCTAGTAATATTGTATTACGAATACGCTTATCAGATTCCACTTCTAAAACAAATTTTAGTATAAAATTTTTCTAATTAAAAACACAAATTCCGGTCGGAGGGAAAACATTTAGTAAACTTTAGGGATACATTACTTATAATTTATATTTCCAAAAAAAATGAGGAAAAAACGCCAAAGTGATAAAATAAATGAAAAGATCACTTTCATTACCTCATTTCGTTTGATCTCCTTTCGGCGAAGGAACGTCTTCCAAACGCGTTGAATGATGCCTGCCGCTTGCTGTTTAAAAAGAAAACAATTATTCAGTCAGAAATGAGAACTGTGCATGAAACATCACTTTTCTCTTTATTGCTATTATTTTTATTTTCATTCATTACCCCTCTTCGTTGAATGTCTCTCACTGATTTGATACATTTACGCCACGTGCGATGTATCACACTAACAGCACTCTGCGTTTATGTATCTTGGAAATATATGTTTGGAAAGTCACTCTTTTATCTTCATATTTGTTACTAGATTATTTCTATTACCTTCCTGTAAAAAGAAGGCCAACGAAAATACAAATTTTGGAGGAAGACGGTTAGGAAACTTATTATGGAGACAATAATCAGATTTTTCTGTTCTAAAATAATACAAATATGAAATAAAAACTATGAAATACTTCGAAAACTGACAAAAATCGGCGGGAGGAAGAAGTCAAGTAAACTATAGGAATGTATTACTCATGCTCCATTTCTATTTCAAAAAAGTGAAAAATAAATGAAGAATAAATAAAAAGAATAAATAAAAAGATCACTTCCAATACCTCATTTTGTTTGATCTCCTTTCGGCGAAGGAACGTCTCCCAAACGCGTTGAATGATGCCTGCCGCTTGCTGCAGTTTAAAGAGAAAACAATCATTCAGTCAAAAATGAGAACTGTGTATGAGACATCACTTTTATCTCTTTTGTCATTATTTTTATTTTCATTCATTACCTCTATTCGTTGAAAGTCTCTCAGTTGCGATATAAATTTGCTCCATGTGCTCTGTATCACACTAATAAACGGTTACAGTATTTAGAATAATAAAAATATAAAAATAAAATGTGATTGGTGGAGGAATGCGATAGACGACAACTTTGTCTTTCGTCTATTGTATTCCTCCACCAATCTTATTTTATTTTTATTTTTGTATTATTTTAAATACTGTAACCGTTTATTTTATTCTCACTTAGCTTAAAGACTAGTTTTGTCTAGTCAAAATATTGGACAAATAAATTTGTAACCTCTCGCTGTCCGATCAGCCTTCCCTTCAATTTTCAATAAATGAAAAGATCATTTCAAATACCTCCTTTCGCTGGATGTCCCTTCGTTGAAGGAACGTTCTCCAGGCATGCTGGATTAGTCCCGCCGCTTGCTGTTTAAAGAGAACACATATTTCAATCAAAATTGATAACAGTATACGAAAAGTCACTTTTAGCTTTATTTTAAAAAACTATGATAATTATACTACCTCTCTTCGTCTAATGTTTCTCAGTCGCGATATAAATTTTCGCCATGTGCGCTGGATAACACATGGAAAGTCATTGCCCGCTTTTTGTGAAATGATGGAAGGGAAAACAGAAATTTGGGCGAGAAGGAGATTAAACTTAAGTGATGCATTACTCAGCTTCTATTTCCAAAACAAAATAAAAAAGCAAAAAGCAGACTAAAAAGTGAATGAATAAATGAATAAATAAAATTATCTTTTCTTCCGGTACTTTTTCTTAAACTGCTACTTCTACTGAAGATAATGATAAGAACAATAATGATAATAACGATGATGATTATGATGATGATTATCATTAATTCATATCTCACACCACTAGTTGTATCGGTGGTCACGTATCCCTAGGTCATCAAGCTATTCCTATAGCCATATAGTGGATGGTTTGTCATTTCCTTCTTGTGAAATGAAGGCAACTGACGAAAACGCTCAAATTTGAGAGCAAGAAGGCTAGTAATAAGCGTACTACTGATGCACTTATCAGATTTCATTTCTAAAACAAATTTTAGTATGAAATATTTCTAATTAAAAACACAAATTCCGGTAGGAGGGAGAAGATTTAGTAAACTTTAGGAATGCATTACTTATAGTTTATATTTCCAAAAGAAGGAGGAAAAAATGCAAAAGTGAATAAAATAAAAAGATCAGTTTCAATACCTGCTTTTGCTGGGTCTCCTTTCGGCGAAGGAACGTCTTCCAAACGCGTTGAATGATGCCTGCCGCGTGCTGTTTAAAAAGAAAACAATTATTCAGTCGGAAATGAGAACTGTGTATGAAACATCACTTTTCTCTTTATGGTTATTATTTTTATTTTCATTTATTACTTTTCTTCGTTGAATGTCTCTCATTTGCGATATACATTCGCGCCACTTGCGCTGTATCACACTAACAGCACTCTGTGTTTATGTATCTTGGAAATATATGTCTGGAAAGTCACTCTTTTATCTTCTTATTTGTTACTAGACTATTTCTGTTACCTTCCTGTAAAAAGAAGGCCAACGAAAATACAAAATCTATAATTTTGGAGGAAGACGGTAAGGAAACTTATTACCGAGACACTAATCAGATTTTTCTGTTCTAAAATAATACAAATATGAAATAAAAACTATGAAATATTTCCAAAACACAAATTTCGGCGGGAGGAAGAAGACCTGGAAACTTTAGGAATGTATTACTCAATACATACTCTATTTCCATTTCAAAAAAGTGAAAAATAAATGAAAATAAAAAAAAATGAATAAATGAAAGATTACTTTCAATACCTCATTTCGTTTGATCTCCTTTCGGCAAAGGAACGTCTTCCAAACGCGTTGAATGATGCCTGCCGCTTGCTGTTTAAAGAGAAAACAGTCATTCAGTCAAAAATGAGAACTGTGTATGAAACATCACTTTTATCTCTTTTGTCGTAATTTTTATTTCCATTCATTATCTCTCTTCGTCGAAAGTCTCTCAGTTTCGATATAAATTTGCTCCATGTGCCCCGTATCACACTAATAAACGGTTACAGTATTTAAAATAATACAAATATAAAAATTAAATGTGATTGGTGGAGGAATACAATAAACGACAACTTTGTCTTAGTTTCTTCTATTGTATTCATCCACCAATCTCATTTTATTTTTATTTTTGTATTATTTTAAATACTGTTAAATAACCGTTGATTTTATTCTCACTTATCTTTTCTAGCTCCTGATGAAGACTAGTTTTGTCTAGTCAAAATATTGGACAAATAAACAAGTAATCTCTGGCTGTCCGATGAGTCTTCCCTTCAATTTTCAATAAATGAAAAGTTCATTTGAAATACCTCCTTTCGCTCGATGTCCCTTCTTTGAAGGAACGTTCTCCAGGCTTGCTGGATTAGTCCCGCCACTTGCTGTTTAAAGAGAACACATATTTCAATCAAAACTGGTAACATTATACGAAAAGTCACTTTTAGCTTTATTTTAAAAATTATGCTAATTATATTTACCTCCCTTCGTCTAGTGTTTCTCTTAATCGCGATGTAAATTTTTGCTTTGTGCGCTCGATAACACATGGAAAGTCATTGCCCGCTTTTTGTGAAATAATGGAAGGGAAAACAGAAATTTGGGAGAGACGAAGGTTAAACTTGAGCGATGAATTACGCAGCTTCTGTTCCCAAAACAAAATAAAAAGGCAAAATGCAAACTAAAAAAAAACCAATAAATAAATGGACAAAAGTATCATTTCTTCCTGTACTTTTACTTCTTCTGCTATTTCTACTGAAGATAAAGATGATAACAACAATGATAATGATGATGATGATGATGATGATGATGATGATGATTATTAATATCTCACACCACTAGTTGTATCGGTGGTCACGAATCCCTAGGTCATCAAGCTATTTCCTATAGCCATATAGTGGATGGTTTGCCATTTCCTTCTTATGAAATGAAGACAGCTGACGAAAACGCACAAATTTGAGAGGAAGAAGGCTTGTAATAAGCGTATTACGGATGCACTTATCAGATTCCATTTCTAAAACAAATTTTAGTATGAAATACTTCTAATTAAAAACACAAATTCCGGTCGGAGGGAAAACTTTTAGTTACTTTTAGAGGTGCATTACTTATAATTTATATTTCAAAAAAATGAGGAAAAAATGCAAAAGTGAAAAAATAAATGAAAAGATCACTTTCAATACCTGCTTTCGTTGGGTCTCCTTTCGGCGAAGGAACGTCTTCCAAACGCGTTGAATGATGCCTGCCGCTTGCTGTTTAAAAAGAAGGCCAACGATTATTTCTATTACCTTCCTGTAAAAGGAAGGCCAAAGAAAATACAAACTTTGGCGGAAGACGGTTAGGAAACTTATTATGGAGACAATAATCAGATTTTTCTGTTCTAAAATAATACAAGTAAACTTTAGGAGTGTATTACTCATGCTCTATTTCAGTTTCAAAAAAGTGAAAAATAAAGGAAAAGTAAAAAAATGAATAAATGAAAAGATCACTTCCAATACCTCATTTCGTTTGATCTCCTTTCGGCGAAGGAACGTCTTCCAAACGCGTTGAATGATGCCTGCCGCTTGCTGTTTAGAGAGAAAATAATCATTCAGTCAAAAATGAGAACTGTGTACGAAACATCACTTTTATCTCTATTACGACTATTTCAGTTACCTTCCTGTAAAAGGAAAGCCAACGAAAATAAAAATTTTGGAGGAAGACGGTTAGGAAACTTATTATGGAGACAATAATCAGATTTTTCTGTTCTAAAATAATACAAGTAACTTTAGGAATGTATTACTCATGCTCTTTTTGTATTTCAAAAAGTGAAAAATAAAGTGAAAAAAAAACTAATCAGAGTTTTCTGTTCTAAAATATGAAATAAAAACTATGAAATATTTCCAAAACACAAACTTCGGCGGGAGGAAGAAGACAAATAAAGTTTAGGAATACATTACCCATGCTCTATTTCTATTTCAAAAAAGTGAAAAATAAATGAAAAATAAAAACATGAATAAATAAAAAGATCATTTCAAATATACCTCCTTTCGTTGGATGTTCTTTCGTTGAAAGAACGTCCTCCAGGCACACTGGATTAGGCTCGCCGCTTGCTGTTCAAAGAGAAAACATATTTCAGTCGAAATAGATAACCGTGTACAAAAATTCACTATTATTTTTATTTTTTCATTACATTACCTCTCTTCGAGTAATGTTTCTCAGTCGCGATATAAATTTTCGCCATGTGCGCTGTATAACACACGCCGCCCTCTGTTGAGAGAAAAAACATACATTAATTTAAAAAAAATTGCACAATGTATATGGAAAGTAGTTACCCGCTTTTTGTGAAATGATGGAAAAGATAAACAGAAAGTTGTGAGGGAAGATAGGTTGAACTAGAGGGATGCAATACTGAGCTTCTATCACTAAATCAAAGTGAATGAATATGCAAATAAATGAATAAATAAATGAATAAAAGTATCATTTCTTTCGGTACTTCTCTTTCTACTGCTACTTCTACTGAAGATAATGATAATATAACAATAATGATGATGATGATGATGATGATGATTATGTATATACTCTACGTGTTCAAATCACATCCTGCAACCTTCGTACTTGAGAACCCGTCGGGGGATTCGTGCTGTTCCAAAGAAGAAAGTCTTTTGAATCCGAGCCACATCAAGATTCATCCTTATGCTTTCAAGATGGCCAAATAATCCTTTTGGGATTGTCCTAAGAGCCCCGACAACAATACGCACAACTCTTGTTTCCACAGTTATCTCAATTCTATTGCTCGGTCTTGATATTTATCAATTTTCCCTTTCTTCTTCAGTATGCCCTAGAATCCCCTGGATCAGCTACGTATTATTATTATTATTATTATTATTATTATTATTATTATTATTATTATTATTATTATTATTATTATTATTATTAATTTTTTTTATCGAACTCTTAATCTTTAGTTACATCTTCTTATCGGGAAATTGGTACCAAAAATTAACAGCAATAGATTTATATCTCGCCACATGGATCAGAATCTTGTCCGTATTGTTAGAGTCAGCGCATTGACGTATATGTCATCCACTGGGACTTTTTATAACTCTATGAAATTTCCTGGAATTTTAAATTGCGAATGAAGGCAATAAAGCCGATTTTTCCTTTTGCAAGCATCATCATCATCATCATCATCATTATTATTATTATTATTATTATTATTATTATTCAGTCTCTTTTACTTAGCATGTTGCTATATTAAAGTTGTGCTAGTGACGGCGGAATAAATTAGACAGTGCGGGAAAAATAATATATTCGTAGGTAGCTCGAAATAGTCGTCAACAGTGAAATGAAACGAAGTGAAAAACCACAATTCGGAAGGTCCTCAGTTTAGTCTCTTTTATCGCTAGTGCAGGAGCTTTGACGGGAAGAAGTTTCAAAACAACTACAAATACTATTCTTACTTGGGCCTTCTGATCTTCAGCTTCACATGATTTCTTGTTATCTTGATTTGTGCTACAAAGCAAAAATAATACTGCATTAATTGCGGTTACGAATTTTCAAGTTTTTCTTGTTTCTAACTTTGCAGTTTGAAGCCTTTTCTCTTTTCTTCTTATTTCATGTTTGTTGGTATTTTTGTCGCTACGATTTTCTCTTGCAAACAATATGTTATTTGAACTCGTTGTTTTTTTAGCCGAATGGCGTGGCAAAAGAGGCACGCCATTCACCACGCCAGTAAGTGAGGCAGAGGTAATTTGGTTTTGTATCATTCTTGTTTGTATATTTTCTGCATTGGTGCCTACCTCTCACACTCACTATATCCAAAAATATTTCTTGCAGCGTTTTGTATGGCTATAAAAGCTAACCAAAAGGTCGGTACACCCATTTATACCAACCGCTGAAACTCAACTAACAAATTGCGTCACAAACGCTACACTTGAAGCATTCTAATTCCGCGCGCGCTAACTGAACGCGAGATGGATGCAAACCTAATTTGGAGATACAGCATTGCAACTGTCCTAATTGCCTTTTAATCAGATAGGCCAATTCAAACAGTAAAGAAAGACATTTAAAAATTGGAGTATAAAGTAAAAGTGACCGCTGAATGCAGGGACGGTAAATGGCGTGCTTTTTCACCGCAGGCTAATCGATATAATTTATCTAATCTGGTTTTTAACCTTGAACTCTATACTAGTTCTGCCAATAAAGTGGTTTCTGCAAAGAGAGGACATTACAACAACCATTTGAAATGACCCATCTAAAATGAACACATTACATAGAACAGTAAAGCTCGACATTTTTCCTCGGCGGTAGTACGCCCACGTTCCTGTGATTTCTTTCATACTTTATTCTTCCTTAGATATTTTTGAGGTATCCAACATGCCTGATTAGCAAAATTAATAGCATTTGGGACCAATGATTAGAAAGAAGGACTGAGTAAGAAACGGCCATTCCCGTTCACTTGTTGTTAAAGGTATCTTGTACCTGACTGGTCCACCTCACCTTACAACAGGCTGCAGCCCTCACATATTACTGAGTAGCTGACACATAAGAAGTTTGTGTTAGTTTTGTAACAGTTGCTATTTCTTGAGGTAAGCCAGGGGCGGATCCAGGATTTTTTTTTAAGGAGGGGGTGCACTCGTCTCTTGCTCTACTTCAACACCAATAAACCACATAGTTTTTTTTTTTTTTGGAGAATTATACCAGTTGTATTAGAAAATCGCAGGTCATCTCGGGGGGGGGGGGGGGGTGCACACCCCCTGCACCCTCCCCCTAGATCCGCCCCTGTAAGCAATGTCCTCGTGGCTTGTACTCGTTTTGGCCTTAACTGCATGTCGTCTACAGCGCACCGCTCAGTATCCTCATGTCTCAGCGCTATCAAAATGTCAGTTACGTCTAGGACTTAAATTGACCGGTTATGTGATATTAAAAGAAATAGATGTGGCCACAGACACTGCCTGTGGCTTTGCTTTTAACAATCAAGTGAACTGCCTTTCTTACAACTCTGAAATCGCATCTGACCAAACAGGCAGATTCAGGTGTCAATTGAGTGATTCCGATAGATTTGCTGGTTTTGATAACTTTACAGTAGATATCGATTTCAAGTACGCAGGAATACAGGTAACTAATATCGTGTTACTGAAGAACCTGAGATCAGGCCCAATTTTAGCAGTTCTCATACATTCTCTCTTACGTGGTCGCGCTAAAATTGGGCCTGATGCAAAGTCTCAGGTCACGCTTGTGCTTAATGCGGCCAGATTTGACCGCAGCGCTGATTGGCTGTTAGAACAATGTCACAGGATCAGATTGGCTGTTGGAATCACCGGAAGTTTAAAGCCCTTATTCCTTGCCTGGCTGAATTGCGCGGCTGTAGAACTCGAAAATCTTCGCGAATGATATACTCGGTAAGAAAATAAACAAACCAGAAAAACTGTTGTCCTCGCTCGTTGTCTGCAGTTGCTGTTTGTCAATTTCGCTTATTAAATCTAGCGAGCTTTTCAGACCTGCAATAAAACAACAACACACCAGAACTACAAAATGTGTTTGTAATATTGTTTTACATTTTGTTTACAGGTCACTTGAACATGCATTGTTTTACATTTTGTTTACAGGTCACTTGAACATGCAGTTTTAGTATTGTTGTTTCGTCTACCCAATATTTAATATTTGTCTGGATTTATTTTAAAAAATGTATTTTCTTAGACGATTTTTTGTAGTAAATTCCAAATAGTGTACTTATGGGACTAAATATTAAATGCACTTGACTAGTGAAGCTGAAGGAAGACCTAAAGATGTGCCTGGGGCAATTTTAACTCGAGAAAAAACAGAAGAATGGACCTTGAAACAGCTTCAGAGATGGCTTCTTTGCCGTGGGGCCAAAACAACCGGAAGAAAACGCAGCTAGTACAAAGGCAAGTACGCACGGACCGGGAAGTTTCTGACTGAGTTATTTGTGCAAAAAAACACAACTAGTTGGATGTAAATAATAATAATAATAATAATAATAATAATAATAATAATAATAATAATAATAATAATAATAATAATAATAATAATAGTAATGGCAAGTTTCGTATTCCCCGACGGCCCTGGGACGAGCGCGATTGCGAAGCTAATGAGGGTCAACTTCTTTGCAAAAACAAAAACAAACATTGATAATTTGCCGCTGAGTCGCTGGAAAACGATAGAAATCTGAAAAATAGTAAAATTTCAAAGCTTAAACTTTACCAGTAAGCCAATGGGATATCTGTTGCAAACAACAAAATTATGCCAAAAGCTGATCGTTCTTAACAGAAGAAAGGAAAAAAGCGACGAAGCTTAAAGAAGAAGTAAACTTTTTAAGCTTGAAAAGGGCAAAGTTTGTTAAAATGACAATAATGTATTCCCTTTAATTATCCTTCTTCTTAGTTTTCCATTTTGCTCTTGTGTTTAGTGTAAAATGGAGTCTAAACTGCTCAGTATATCCTCTGTCTAAAATTCTGTGTTCGAGTTCTTGTGGATTGAAATGTACTGAATATTTTGATAAATAATGTAAGCATAAACAAAAATGTAAGCTTATGTATAAATAAACTTATAGTACTTTAGTCATCTTCTTTTAAACCTATTTAACTTTCTTTCTTGCAGTGCAAGGAATTTATGTAGAACGCCTGTTTTCAAATGCGCAAGATTTTCCATTCACTCCGTTACAAAACATGTCAACTAAAAAGAAAGTTTCAGTTTAACTTGCAGGTTTTCGACAAGTACGTACATTCCAATGGAAGGTATGGCTTAAAGAAGTCTTAACCATCACTGAAATAACATTAAAATGGCTTTAGGGTATTACCTTGTTTAAGGAGTTTGAAACCATCTTCTCATTTTCATTGAACTCACTCCGGCACTGACCCGCATTATTTGGTCAATTTCTGGTTGGGCTCGTTGTTTTTCTTAGTGATGACGAGCTGATTTTCCTTTTGCTGTTTGAAACAATGATTTCCCAAGCCTGTAAATAAGTTTTGAGACCTCCAAAACCTTTCAACATTTCAAATTTTCTTCTTTTTCTGCAACTCAGCCGCAGTTATCTCATCTTTGTTTGTCTTCTTGGTGAGAAATGACCCGCATTAGCCTCGCTTTCGCGCAAAAACAAGCAGGCGGGAATAGAGTACTAAAGTGTGACGTCATAAAAATGAAATTTCTGAAATTATGGGATTTGTCAGGATATTCTGAAAGAACAATGTCCAAGAGGCCTACTTGCCAAAAATGAGTATTTGGGGGCAAATTGTCCCTGAGATCGTAGCCCAGTTATGCTTACAAAACTCCATACAAACCCTTCTAAATTTTTTTTGGGTCGACCCAAAAAAAAATTAGAAGGGTTTGTATGGAGTTTTCTGAGTATTGGGAAGTAGAGGTGGGAACAGTTTTTAGGAAAGCTTTTAGGATCTTAGGATTAGGTGAAAGGAAAGGTAGGTGGGTAATGGAACAAGATTTTCATGGAGATTTTCAGGTCAATGTCACGTGGTTTTTTGCTTCTTTCTCCGGTGTCCTTGACTGAATTGTGCTCAGTCTGGTATGGTTTGAAAGATATCTTCACACTACACAAGTTAGCAAAGAAAGTTGTCCTTGACCGTTAAAACTGATGGCGTCGCAAAGTGTAGAAAGGACCTGGATCTGCACGGGCGGTTACGGGCGGTTCAGGGGCGAATGGGTTAACAGAGAAGAATATTATTTTGGTAAT